>NW_009215818.1:7024-26228 GCF_000690835.1 Fulmarus glacialis
TATTGCTTGAGGAGTAGTGGCTTTTTGTCTCCCTAGAAAACTCTTAATAAATGATTCCTTCATCTGATATCACAGTTTTCGTTCAAATTTATTCTTCAGCTTTATGAAATTAACCCTCTCTGAAATGTCCCTCGTATATTGCTATGGATTGTCTTTGGACAATCCATGTTGTATCTGATTTGATCACAATCACTGCAGGTTACTTTTAAATAATTGTTTTGTAGAAGTAAGTTGTAGTGGGGATCCAAAATAGTTGTTCTCCTGTTTAACAGTTTTTGAGTTGGAACGCTATTTACAAGTTTTAAAAGAACTGAAGTAGTACTGGTAGGCATGTGAACTCTCTTTCTCTGCTTAACTGTCTTTATATGACTAATACTGTCTTCTGTGGTGAGTTCACAGGTTTCAGTTAAATACATTATGAAATACACTATAAGCATCTGTATTTCTAGTCTAGCTAGGAAGAAAGCTTCAAGTTTAATCCAGATTTAAAAAAAAAAAAGTGAAACCAAGAAACCTCTGGTTGATAGTTTAATGAAAAGATGCAAGTGAGGTTTACTTGGTGTATCACAAAAAGCTGAGATGCTCACCTCCTTCACCAGGCTTTCAAAATAGATTCCTTAATGTCCTTTTCAGTTATTTTCCCCATTGTTAACTTTGAATAATTGAATTATTACACTTCTAACTACCAAATAACACACTGAGCACCTACAGATATTAGTGACCTTTTCCTTCTTGTGTAGCGTAGAGTGCATACTATGGCTATGGGATCAAGTTAGATGATGAGAAGTCCTCAGCTGAGGAATTCTTTTGACTGATGTTGGTTGAACTTCATAAGCTCCATGTTCTGGCACGGATTCATGTCCTGCTGTTGTGGAAAGTAGCAAGGAATTGGGGCATGGTACTGGCAGGCAGGCTGTCTCTCTGACAGCTAGGTGAGGGCATATTAAAAAATGAAAGGAGATGCTGCCAGCTAATGGTTGTGACTCAGTTTATGTTCCTTCTAGCACACTGCTCCTGAGTGTCGATATGCTCATCTTTTTGTCAGATGAGTTGGGGTGGGATTTGGAAGGAACTGTAAGGGAGTTGGGTACCTGCGTTCAATGTGGAAGGATATGTTTGGAGACCTTCGGTTTATGGAAATCCTATGCTGAGAGAAAATTAAATTGGGATGTTGTCAGGTATATATAAACCTCACTGGCTTTGTTCGCAGGATTTACTTTTGCTGGCCAGGCTTAAATTTGTAAAGGTCTTAACATTGCTGGGCAGGGTGCATTGGTTAGAAACTGTGTTAAAGGGATTAAAAAACTGATTCTGTTCCCTTTTTGCTTGCCTGTATTTGGGGAGTTGGGGCACTTAGAAGCATAAAGAAGGTATGATCTTTCAACAACTTTGTGCTGACCTCAGCTTCCTGATGCTTTTCCTTGCAGCTGAACATCTCGTGTGAATGGAAAGTGAATTGGACTGCGATGGTATTTCTGATAAGGTGTAAGAGGAGGTGTTGTGTTCGAGATAATGTCTAGCCTAAAACTGTTGGCGAGTTTTAAAAGAAGTTTGGCTTCCAGCCTTGACCGTGTCCCTTTAAGAAATACTGGTTTTAACCTTATTACTTAAAGCTCCTGTGACTTAACTCTCTTAATTCTTTACAGCTAAATGCTCTGCTAAACAGACTCCAGCACTTCCACCATGGGACATAATTATTAGGTATAAAATAACTGAAGAATTAGACTTTCAAGTGTGGGTACACTCAATGCTTATTTTCTCAGCTCAGGCCGATGTAGTAGTACTCAGTTTAAGAAACATCATTAAAAAAAAAATTACATGCTAAAGGACTTCTTGGGTCACCCCTCTGTCCAGATGAAGTCTGCAACATAAAACCAACCTGCTGTCGTCTTTGTTGGCCTCTCCTGAGGAAAGGAGTTTGGGTCTGTAGCTAAGTGTTGTGGCTCATTAAATCCTTCATTCTTTTAAGCTTTTATGGCAGCACAGTAGTGCAGGCCCTGTGGCAGGGGTGCAGGCATGCTGGAATAAGACAAAGCAAGCTGATGAAGCGACCGCAACACCTGAAACCTGTTCTGGAGCATGATATAGGGCTGTTGTCCAAGGCCTGGGCCGGGAGATGGTTGGTTGCCCTGGGAACAGACAAGGGTTGTTGCTTGAACTCCTTCTATGATGTTGTAGCAAATCTGTCCTGTGTTGTCCTGCTGTCTGGCATTTTTGTGGCTTTGTGCCACCAGACATTCTCTCTACTCAGCTGTACCAGGGCAGCGCTCGAGCTGGAGAGCGGGATGGGTGGTGGTGCTGTGCACGGAGAGCAAACCCGCAAATCAGGCACTGATTTGGAGCCTCGTGTGCTGGTGAAGGTGCACTGTGCTTCTAAACCTTCATGGGATTTTTCCCTGGCCACCTCTCTTGGCTTGCCATAATTTTTGGAGTTGTCATAGATTTGTCTTATTTTTTGTGCCACTGGATACCTGATCAAGGCCAGACGACTTTATAAACTTCAAGCATGGGGCGCTGTGTGCTTTGTTCTGCTCTGTACTGATTGTTGGCATCCTGAGTATCACAAGAAGGTTACTTACTGTAAGGCATTTTTTTTCAGCAAATCCTTGACCAGATTGTTCAAAGACTGCTGTGCAAACTGAGTTCTTTCAGAGTTTTGTGTGGGTTTTTTTAATTGCTCTAGCATATGTTTTAAGGATATTTCAAAACATTCCATATAGTCAGGTAGTGATGGAAAGGCTAGGCATGAAGAAACTTTGGGACAAATTTCACTTAAGCTATGTTGTAAACTGAAAATTTCTGCTTAGCAAACATAGCAGTTTCCAAGGAATAAATAAATATATATTTAGATAAAAATGTAGGAATTTAAGTTTCTAGAGAGAAACTCTTCAGAGACATTTTCCTTTCCTGAGGGCTTGTGTAAACCTCAGAACATGTTTTCAGGAAATGTCCAGGGACTTCAGACTTTCAGTACCTGTGATGATACACATTTAGTTGTCACACAGTCTTCTATTGCAACAACGACAGTCCTTTGCAAATGAAGTCCTGGTGGAGTATTATGGCTGCAATTATACACTGGAGATCTACAAACGGTTACTTTGGAAATCTTTAATAACGGTTTTTTCCTAGAGGGCCAGGACACTAATTGAGATGATGCCAAGGTAGCTTATCAGCTTTGGGTGAGGAAGAAATTTGACCGCTGAGTAAACTACTGCATACATTTTAGAAAATTATGTGTCATTCCTATTTTGTTCACCTTCCCAATTAATGAGTTATTCTTCATCATACAGACTTCTTTAAAGGCAAGCAAGTTGTGTTCTTCAGAAGATTGTTTGGCCTCTGTGGAAGGCACGCTTCATGTGGTTCCTCTTTGAGAGTCTGAGGGGCCATAGATTACTAGAAAGCTGAGATTGCCTTCATTTTTGGATTTGGGAGTTCTAACGCTACGAAAATCATTGTGCCATTTCATAGATTTATAAAGTCTTGGTTTTTACCGGAATAAATTCTTGTTATTTTCTGGTTCAGACATCCCCCAACCTTGAAGTCCTGATCTGAACCTAAACTTGTAGTATGTGATTTGAATGTGGCATGCAACATGGATATGGGTTTTTAGGGAGGGAAAAATGGATGTGAAATACTAATTTTATTTCAGCCTTTCCGACCTGGTATAACTTGCTGCATGTGCAAAATTTTATTAGATTTTGACATATCAAATTAAGTAAGTGGAGTCTGTGTATGCTCCATTTTAGTAGGAGATTTTTTGAAGAGATTAAGTGCTTAGAAACTCTATAGTTATAAGGCCAGAATGGATTGTTGTAATCATCTAATATGACCCTCTGTAGGACATAGTATTTTTTAGTATAACAACCTAGAGTCTTCTAGAAAAAGATCAGATTCTGAATTAAAATTGATGAAGGATTTTCTGCAGTTCTTGGCAGCTTTATGTTGATTATCACTATATGTGAGAAATTTATGCTTTTTAGACTGAACTGGTTTTCTAGCTTCAGCATCAGAACAGCAGAATTTGGTGTGCCTTTCCTTAGATTGGAGAAGCTATTAAGAAATTTGTACTCCTCGCCCTTCCAGTACTTAAGGATTGGGAAAATGGAGTTTGGTACTGTCTGTTACTTGAGTAGAAGTATGTGGCTGTTGTACTATGACTAATCTGACTATAATGTGAAGTGTTTACATATTTTTCCATGGTTAAAAAGAGATCAAGACATGCCATGACCTATTGGATTGCAGTGTTAAATCGGTATTTTGTTACACTTTGGCTAGATGGGAGGAGTGTGGTTTAACAGAGCTCTACTTCTACAGAAGCTTTACTTTTGTTGTAAACTTGAATTTGAAGTTACCGTTCTGTATATACCTGGCACTTTGGTCAAAGATATAGAAATGTGTTCAGGCTTTACTGGAGCAGAGCAGCGCATGATAGAAGTCTGAACACGTGCGAGTTAACCCTGTGCACGCTTGCTGGGGGCAAGCATTGTACTTTTTTTTCTCCTAAAGCATCAGGAAGGAGCTGGTGTTGGAGACAAAATAGGGATTACATGATCCTGAAATGACAGGTGATACAGTTATATAAAGTAAACAGTGAAAAGCATTTTGATTAGTAGTTTTGAGTTGCACCAGGAGGGTGCAAACACATTAGTGTTATAAAGTGAAGGGGGGAGCTTGTGACTAAAGTGGTGGGAAGGGGATGTAGGTGTAGGACTCGGAACTAGCCCCCATAAGGTCAGCAGGAGCCACGAGGAGTGGGGGTTACGAGGGGGACAGAGATGTTGGAGGGGATGGCCTGCTCTGGAAAGAGAAGAATAAAGGTGACTGGGAAAATTCCACTGTTAGTGATGCAAAATTGTAAAGCAGCATTAGTGTGGATAAAAGAGAACCAGCTGGGCTGAAATTGCTTTGGGAAGAGCTGATAAGAGACTTTGCTGTGATAGCGCAAGAGATCTACTGCACGTAGTTCAGGATTTAAATGTGGGTAGAAATCTTGTAATATGGTTAGACAGAAGCATTTCTGGGTATTGTCACTGTGAGAGACTAGCTCCCCACACCAGAGAATGAATGCTGTTGGTAATGGCTGGGGACAGAGGGCTGTGTTATCTGTCAGTTTCATCATCAGATAGTGACTGAAGCCATAAAAATCGATGGAGTTAACTGTAGATGTGGCTTTAGGAAGCACAGAGATGCTTCAGGGAAGCTGGACAGAGAGGTGAACTTGGTTTGAGTGATCACAATTTAAACAAGGTTAAGTTAAACAGATAAACATGTAGACCAGCAACTGTCAAGCCTCTGGAGAAATTGAAGAAGCTTTTTGGTGAAGTGAGGAGCTTGGATACAGGGGAGGCATGAAATTCAGTGAAGCTACAGGGGTAAATATTAGCATCTCAAATAACAGAAAAGGCTCCACCTATAGGAAATGGCCCCAGAGCTGATGATTCACCTGATCATTGCATCAGGATATGGTGAGCAAACACAGAACCTCTGAGAGGTGTGGGCAAAAGATCAGTTTGTAAAGGAAGGTGTATCTTGAGGATCAGGAAATCCAGGGCTAAGGCAGGGGCTTCCACCTCCGCAGACAAGGTGACGTCTTGCAAAGGGTATTAAAACAGATAACAGAAGGTGCTTTGGTCACATGAAAAGGAGAACCAGCCAGTCTCACAAAGGAAGGAATCAGACTGCTGTGCATAGGGACAGGGAGTTGAGTAAAGATGATCTGGGTGCGATCCCTGAACTGTAGGAATTGTTTCTTATGAGGATGACACTGAAAATGATGCACAGATATATGGGGTGGGAGCAAAACTTTTAATGTCTTGATTTTGAGTCTCGTAGTGATTTTGAGTCTCGTAATCTGTAGCCCAGAGTGCTAAAACATGCAACACTTGAAATCTGAACTCTGTTAGCAGAAGTTTAACTACTGCTATGAGCAAGCAGTGGCATCACCTAACTGGAGAACAAGAAAGGTAGTTTCTGTGGGTTGGCAGGAAGATAAGGAGATGCGTGATAAATGTGGGTAAGTATGGGTTTTGACTTCAAAGGCAGGCAAGACTGTGATAATATGCAAGGTTTGAAATAAACTTTAAAGAGACAGTAATAAAAATTTTATAGACAGGTGGAAGCAGCATGGAAGGTCATTGGGTGTAAAATGTGGCTTGGGTTTGCGAGGAGATAATTGTGCTGGGCTCTTGTTTCTAGATGAAAGCATGCACCTATTTGGACTTCTGTAATATCTCACAAATCACCACAGCAGACATTGCTTTTTTAAAGAAAGTTGGAATTGGCAAAAGAAATGTAAAGTGTATAAGGAACTGGCTGTAGCAGAAGCTAGTGACGTTGCAAAGACTTGTGGGAGAAGCAGATAGATGTCTCCTGCTTGTGGTGTGGCAAGAAAAGTAAGAATTTGCGTGTCAAAGTTGTTTTTAAGACAAATCCTAATGGCATAATCAATTTGGAAATAGATAAATATAACACATGAAGGATTCAATGACCTGAGGACAGAGATAATGAAAATGAGTTGATATTATGTAGAAGAGCTATACACTTAAAGGCAAATGACAAAAAATTCTGAAAAAGGCAAAGCTTGGTGAAAGGAGCGGTGTTGGGGAGTCCTTGTGACTCAGCACCAGTACAGAGTAATTGTGGGGAGAGGAGAAGGTGAAACCGGTATGTGCTGGGGAAAGTATTCTTGGCAGAGAGGGAAGGACAAAGACATGGTAATTTGTCCTTGCATGCTCTGGCCTGTGTTTGCTGACCTTGTTCAGGAAGGATGAGCTTAGGTAGGACTAAATAGAGAGGGTGAAAGAAAACCTTGACTGACTCTGTCTTCCTTTTAGTCTCTATGGTGAGAAGAGGAGGCAGCTGTGGCTTCTTCTATCTGATAAACGGAAACTGATGGGATCTATGACTTCTGTCCATTAAAAATATCAGAAAATTAAACACGTGGTGAGGAAAAACATTAAGGTGGAGGATAGTGTTGACATAAAATATAGAAGGTATAAGTGTGCCATTAATTAAAGTGTAGGCTGGAAGTTGGGAATGATTTTGAATGGCTTAAGTGATATAGGTGCTTGGAGAACCAGCACTAGAGTTGGTGACCTCAAAGGGCCCTTCCAGTCTTAAGATTCTCACAGCATTAACTTCATTATAGTGTGAATTACTTCTCTGACAACTACTTGCTATAGACAAATTGTATATTAAGGTAAAATTTTGAGGTAGCATCTTGCTTAGTTATAAACTTTAATAGTAAGAAAAACAAACTACATGTGAGGGAACTTGCTTATACGCAATTGCTACCTAAGGCTGTTTATTTTAGTTAATGATTTTGATTCTAATGGCATTTGGTCTGATGGAATTTAATTTTTATGGAGGCCCAAATGCAAGCAAACATCATGGGTTTCAGGAGAACAGTCTTGGGCATAATACTTGCCATTAGTAACACCTGGTTGTGGTTCAGTTCTTTGTGTACATGCTGTGTCAAAAAGTATTGGCAGGTGAACGTGTTTGGGAGGTGCAGCTCCTTCAGACACTGTAAAACTGCTGTGGGGAGCAGCCATTCAGCTGCTTCTCCCAGGTGGAGTTAAAATCACGTGCTTGCTCAGGTATCGATCTCAAGGCTGAATTTCATAAAACACATTATGCCTTTACAAGCTTCAAAACCGAACATCCCCAAACCATCCTTTTCAGCTTCCTTCTGGGGGAATATTGTAAATGACTGATGTCCCAAGACCTTAAAAAAAAAACCAAACAAAAAAACAACCCACAAACAAAAAACCACCACCAACAAAGAAGTTGGTGCCAATCTAACTGTCCTATTTCTGCGATTTGTGTGTGTCCTCCAGGGCCCAGTGTTGACTGAACAGTTTGTGAATGCTAAGGATAAAATCAGGCTGCCAAAGAATTCATCTGCCAACAGTGTTCTGTTAGATCTCCCCTTCCTGCCCAGGAATCTCATTCAGTTACACCATAACTCCTATCCTAGAAAGAGTTCTTTTACTCTTTCTTAATGCTCACAGTCAGCTTATTTCTATCTCCTAGATATTAATCTTTTCTCTGGTTTATGTTTACTAAAGCAAGTAAGTATTTAAGTAACACAATATTAATATTTTCATTAAAACTGTTTTTCAAACTAGACCAATCCTGCTTTGTTATTTGGTGCAGGAAAACACAGGTGCTGTTTTTCCTGGGAGCTTATCACCATGCTGTAGCATGGTGGGATGTTTTTGCTTTAAAAAAAAAAATGTTATGAATCCACCACAGATGTGCTGTTGCTTTATTTTTGATTTTCTCTTTTGGTGAATATGCTAGACTGCTGAAGTTGAACAATGATACTTGTTAGTATCACTTTTTAGCTCGATGCCTTTCAGGGCAAGCTTATGCTCAGTCCTGCTTGATAAGTAGCTATGTTCCAGTTGGTTGATTGCTTGCAATCCTGTAACTTAAATCAAAACTACCAGAAAATATACCAAGGCTGTGATGAAATGGTGATTACTTCTGGTGTAGTTAGTCAGCAACTCTTGTTCCAGGGTGCATCTTGTTTAAACTAAATCTGAAGAGGGAGTGTAGAAACCCGAGTCATTTGGGAGGTATAGACAGGTGACTTCAGTGCTTTTGTTGACTGAGGAGAGAAGCATATGCCAGCTAAAGGAATAACACACAAGTTGTTTTAATCTATCTGTAATTCCTGTTTTTTCTTCTTTGTTTGGTACCAGAGTGCTAGTGTCTTCTAGCAGCTGCTACCTCACTGTGACCAGGCTGTGTGATTTGACCCGATAACTCTGGCAAGATTCTAGTCGTTTGAGTGACCTTTACCTGTACGTACAGTGTCTGAGCAGCAGCTGCATGTGCTTTGTGTCTTGGAAGAAGTTATTCTGTAAAGAGGTGTATCTTATTTTTAAAATAAAAATTAAAAAAAAAAAACAACTTCAACTTCTCCTGGTTTCTGAATTAGTTTTGTTTGGGTCTTTTTTGTGTTTGGGTTGGGTTTTTTTTTAATTTTTGCTCTTTGGCTTTTTTTTTTGTACTGAAGCTTTTCTTATAAACTAGTTGAACTATTGGTTTGTCAGCAAAGTCGGTTTACTAACTCAGACTGGCTCTTAGCAGACTTAATACATTATCAGTCTGTCTCTTTTCCTGCCTTCTGGTGCAAGGATATGGCTTTCATTATGCATATTTCCTTAGTCTTTGACAGCTGGGGGCATATATGAGTTGAAGTCTGCTTTGTGTAAAATTTAGTGTGGGTTTTGTTCCCTTATTCAATTAAAGCATTTCCACTAATTTAAAATAACGTATTTCTGAACCTTACAGAACTTGAAAGAAGGGTAATTTATGCCACTGAAAATTGGAAGCCTCCTTTATTCTCTGCCCAGCAGTATTTGTCTTCTATATCTAAAAATTCTGAAAGATTTGATGGATTTGTTTTTTCTTCCCTAATCAGGCACAGATTCAGGAGTAGGGATGCTGTCTCTTCTGATCATAAAACAGTTAAAAGTTCAGGAGAAGCCTGTAACCTGCAGGGAGCTCCTTAAAGCAAAGTGACCGAAGCACAATCTAACAGAATATGTCTTCTGAGAGAGTGTCACGAAGACAGTAACTCACTCCAGTACGTTGCACTCAAGCTGCTTTTTTACCAATAAAATAAAATAAAGGCTGCAACAAAATATTGGAGAGAAGAGACAGCTTGGATTGCTGTTTAGTTCACCTCTTGTTTGGGGAACCAGGTCGCCTCAGAGTTGTCTCTGTTGGCAGCATCAGGAGGATTAACCTCTCATAATCTCTGTGATTTGAATAAGAGATTTTGTTCCTGTCCTCACTGCTCAGTTCAAAGCAGCTGCTGAGCAGAAACTTCAGTGAATCTTCATCAACGTGTCTGAGTTGGTCAGACAAAAAGGGAAGAAATAGATGTTAGATGATTTCTCCTAGCTGTGCTTTTTAGCAACTGGTTTTAGTGTTCGGATGGTAAGTTTATGTAAGTGGAGCTGTCCTATAGAATCAGGGAAGTTGGCTACATCCTCAGTTTTCTTTTTGTTTAAAAGATGTTCTGTTACACAAATAGTATCAAATCCATTTCTCTGTCACCACACTCTGCTTCCCCACCCCCCCTTGGAAAGCAAACTTTGGATAAAGGCATCATCTCTTGGTTTGTAAGCACCACATAACAGAACTTCAGTGTGTGCTTGTTTTCCCACTTCTCAAGAAAAATGTAACTGATTCAGACCAATCAGTCGGAGGTGATGCTTGCCTGCCCGTAATAGGAAGGATTACTCAGTCAACTAATGTATGTGTATCTACCCTTGAGGAATGGTGGTGGTAGTAATAAGGCACTTAAGTCTTCTTATAGCCCCACAAAATTTGAAGAAGGATTTTCTTTTGTGTATTGTGGTTGTGGGGAAGCTATCTATTTTAGTTAAAAAAAAAAAAAAATAGACTGTATTTGCTGTGTCAAACAGGTAGCAAAGCATCTTGCCTCTGTGAGCAATAGTCCCTTTCTTCTCATGGAGGGTGATAGGGGTTTGCTTCTGTTGTCTGCCTACTTTAAAGAATCCGATATCGCTGTCAAATGACAGCAAAGATATATATCAAAGAGGGTAAATTGTGAAGCGAGGCCTCTGAAGCATGTGTTTCCCTTTGCTATTGAAGAAATAACAAAGTGGAATTCACCTGAAATTTCCTGTTGGCACCCTTAAGTCTTGGCTATGTTGGGGATGGAAGAGATTCGGTGGTAGAACAGACCGTATGAAACTCTACTTCCCAAAATGTCACCTCTGGCCCATGTACTTAAAACACAGGAAAGAAATGGAGGACAGCGGCATTGATGTTGTCACCCCAGGTGACAACAGGGCAGGAGACCTCTGGTTTGGGACCCAAGTGTGAGATGTTATTGATGTCAAAGTGGCTCTTAGGGAATTCCAGCATCCAGTTTGAGCAGTGGGACTGTCAGACTTACTCAAACAACTGATGTTTTGAGAACAGTAAATTACGAATCTGACTGGCTTTTTCATGGTGCTGGTGGGGGGAGAGGCAGTAACCACAGGGCAAACATCTGTGAGATGGCAAAAAGGTCTCTGTGGAGTATCGTTTGTGAATACTCTTCTGTGACTTGGTTGCAATTCTCGGTGGAGAAATAGGGCATGAGAACTGGCACTTCAGAGTCTTTCCTTGGTGGAGAAAACCATCTGATGATAGCCTGAGTGCTCCACTAATTGTGTCTGAGAGCCTGGGCCTTTGGTTTTGAGTAGCAAACGGATGTTGAGGTGACAGCTACGAGTGAAGTTAAATTTCAGGTAGATGTTAACATGTCTGTGGGAAGGTTATGAAGAAGTAAAGCACAATTCTAAATAAGCGTCTGGGTATGCTGGCTCTTGCCTCGCTAGAATTAACTTGTCAGTTTGCATTGAGATCGTGATTATTGTCAGAGAAGTTGGAAAGGTGAGTAATGAGCTAAAGGGCTCTCTAGAGAGCGGCAGGCAGATTTGGTGTATCTTTGAGGCACCTTCCATTCCAGCACAGGCTGTGGGGCTCTTGCGGGTTGGAGCTAATACTTTCTGCACAGCCTTTAAGGGATGATAAGGAGATGCATTGCTAGAGGAAAGATTTTTGTCTGGGCACTGGGAGGCTGTCATTCCAGCAAGTCCCAAAGCGGGCAGAAGATGGCTTTTCATTATCAACTTGTTCTAGTTACCTGAAAGGTGACTTTGAGCTCAGTGGGTTGATCTGCTTTGTATTGGCTGGGGAATTCCTGAGATTGCCTGCCAGCTGAACTGTGGGACCATGCAGGCAGCATGGGGACAGAGAGCTCTGTAGCCTGGAAGAGTGTCTGCAGTGATGTGTCTCACCTGGCGCTGGGAATTCTAGCATGACGTGTTCCACTCCTCTCCTCAAACTGCCACCTCCTTCTTTCTCCTGCGCAGCGTTTAGCCACACAAGCTGCCTGGAAGTAGAAGTTTCTGCACTTCCTCTGTTTCCAAGTATATTTCATGTAAAAACTGGAAAATATTTTATGGGCTGTTGGCACTCTGGATTCACTGGCAGTGCTAATCTGTTTCAGGAGGTTGTAAAGTTCAAGGCTTGCATGTTCCTACTTTACTGCTTCCCACCATCTGTTTCCAGCTTTTTTGGCTGTATGGTTCATGAGTATGCTCCCCCCCCCCACCCCAGACAGAAGAAACAATAATGTCAAGCTTATTTCAGCTGCTGCTTGTCTGAAATCAATTGAATGCTTCCCACTGTCTTTCAGGAAGCTTTTTCTAGGATCAGCTGTAAGTAAACTTCTTGCAGCTTCCTTACTGCAAAGCAGAAGTTTCACTAAGTGCCAATGCTTAATGTAATAATGATTTGAGCTGTGGTTTACAAAATAACTTGTCAATGTTTTAAGCATTTTATTGGTAAGATCTCCTGAGGCTTTTTGGTTAAAATGATCTGTATGTTTTAAAATGCTGGAACGCTTTTGCAGTACCTAATGGTCATAGTATATTGATTGTATTTTGCCAGTGTAGGTCCTGTTCTGTGCTAGCTTTTTAGTAAAATCACCATATTCACGTACAAGTTCAGAGATGGGGGGAGTTCTGGGTTTTGGGACCTGCTGTTTTGTGAGTCTGCTCCCTCCCTTCCTGTCTGTGAACCTATCCTGTCCTAGTGGCTTTATTTCAAATTATGTTTTCAAACCAACAAATAACAGCGTGAACTTGCTGCCTGATACTATTTTCCAGAGAAGTGCTGGTGTAAGGATCCTGGAAGAGCGATCTGATCTCTACTCTGACTTCAGGGAAGGAACCAGTTGCACACCTCTTTAGTTTTCCTCTTGCATTTTGTTCCCTGTCACAGTTGCTTTCTACAAGTTGCATACATAGCTTCAGTTCCATTTTTCTTGTCCCGTATTCTCCTAGTAAGATGCTTTGTTTTCAGTTTGTGTTTCTTCAAGATACAGGTTTGATTTTTTTTTTTGTCCAAAACTCTGTTTGTTCACAACTGCAATCCCCATGGCATATCTTCTGCAGCACTATTTATAATTTTTTTTTAATTGCTGTAGCATCTTCTTCACCTGTGAATTTCTGTTGCTGAAATAGTTCAAGGAATATTTCAGGTAGGTGAATTCTTGAGCTAAGCAACAAACAAGAATGCATATGAAACTCTTCAGGAGGTTGAAAATCTGTGTGATGTTAAGTCAGTGTGTCAAATCAAATCTGGTAACAGATTAACCTGTAAACGAGACCCAGATGTCTCTAACTGTCTGAATCTATTTTGTCATTGAAAGTGTTTAGAAGCCTACTTACATTAACTGCCTACTACATTAAACTATCATAGAAAGTAAATTGAATTGTTACCCCTTCTGTTGCATGAAATATCTTTTAGAGAAGTAAGGTCTTTTAGGAGAAGGCTTCTTTTGCTGATGAGGACTGAGTTTTATTTAAAAAACCCCAACAATTAAACAACCCTTGCCAAAGGGTCTGCAAAGTTGGTCCTCTGCTCCAGGTATACCTTGAGAATGTGGTTTTGATTGGAGTGTTTGCAACTGCCAGAAAGGGTGTCCTGCCAAGTTTTTTAATTTGTTCTGTTTAAGTTATCTAGTAACTTGGTAAGGATGGAAGAAGTGGAGCACTGTGAAGCTCTGGTGCAAGCTGAGCTGCACTGTATGCACTTACCAAGTTTTATGCAAAAGCTGAGTTGAAAAGTGACTATCTGCAGGAGGTGTGAAATTACCTAGTTCGCTAAAGTGATCAGCCTGGATGATTGAGCAGAATAGTCAGATATATCTTTCCTTTGATAAGTGATTCAGCACAGTATATTAACTGTGGATTTGCTCAGTTTTGTGTAGATTGGCCATCGTGTTGTCCTGCTAGCTCTGCCAAGTTTGTGTGAATGAAACAGTCGGGAATACTCCAGATACCCTGCTGCTGTGCTATGTCACTCTGATGCCCATGGGCTATGGCAGTAATAGAGATTTAGACAAGACAACGATATATAGCTTTTATATATAAAAGCTAGGCTTTTTCTGGGTAGATTTCAGTACTTTGCTCACCAAAGTTCGGCCCATACAGGTGGTGGGATGCTGAGCCCGGGGCTGTGAAAATTCTGGCAAGGAAGAAATGTTGGGGTGAAGCTTAGTAAGCAGAACCAGGCAGCAGCTGCAGTGTCCCATTGGGACTGGAAACATCTGTCAGCCCCAAGGTATGGGGTGTCTGGGCTGTGGAGGGAAAGAAGCGGGGTGCTGTCTACCTGTGGGCTGTGACACTTGTGTGCATGCAAGCCGTGGATCTTAACTGACCAGAGAACGCAGAGATGAACAGGGGAGCATCTAGTAAGGTTTGGCAGTGTGGAGGGTTATTGGGGTGTGTACTTTATGTAGTGCTTTCCTGGATTTGCTATATGAAATGGTGCTGAAGTTAAATGGGGTTGGTGTTGAGTGTATCTCCTCTTAGCACAGGAATCTGGAAAACCCTTTCAAGCAGTGACACGTGTCCCAGCTGCTATCAGTCATTGTTCAGTGGGCAGAAAGGGTGGAGTGACTGTTAGAAAGCTGTTTGTTGGAAATTGTATTGTAAATCAAATAATCTTGGTAGCTTTGTATGTCTCTGGACAGGGTAATGAATTTGCAGATCATCTGAGCAGGAAGATGCTAATTCATGTGAATTAGGAGGGATTCTAATTCATTCTCAAGACATCTGGCAAAATGGAAATCCCTTGGGTAGATCAATTTGCTACCACAGGCAACAGAACAGAATCTCTTTTCTTTTTTTTTTCCCCTCCCCCTTCCTGAGAAAAATCCAAGCGTGATAGTAGTTGCATTTTAGATGTGGTGGGTTGCTGAAGTGAGCCTACCTTTGATTCATTTGACATGGTTCCCAGGGCCTCGAGAAAGGAGAGTCAAGTTGTCCTATGGGCATTTAGAGTGGTCAAATTGAAGAAAGCTCTTTGCTACATGAACGGGAACTGCAATGTAAAAGTGGTGGGGTTTTTTTTTCATTTTGATGAACTATTAAAAATTAATAAACTCATATTGTATCCATTCCATTTATTCTGGACTACTTATTATAACAGATCAATCTCTCTGTTCAGTCAAGGTAAATTTAGTGGTACTGATGGCTTGCTTTTGAGGCTAAATGGATTCCTCCACAGTTGTCTCAGTCAAGGAGGTGATGAATTTTTTGAAGGACTATTTCAGGTATTAAGTCAGAAAAATTCAGACCCTAGATGCAAGCTTAATTCTTCAGGTACTGATGGAAATCTGCGTTATGTTCCCGTGCTCTGCCAGTTACCAAAGAAAGTGGCATGTCGCAATGGCTCTTCTTCCTTCTGGCAGCAGAGCAGTTCTCTGGTCAGCCCAGCCCTCCATTCACATCAAGCAATAACAAAACGTTATCCTCTACTTTCTGTGAAAGCAGTCTCAGCTTTTACGTCTGTTGGTACATGAAGGTACCCACTGTGTTTCCGTCACGTCATTCTCAAAGGGAATATGCTGGTGCATAAAGTGCTCTCTTCCCCACTCGAGTGGAACAGTGTTTATATGTAAACCAGTGGTTTGTTTTCCCTGGCAGAAAAACAAGGCATAAAGTAATAAATGTGACTTACGTCTCATGTCTCTCAGTGGCCCCTGAGGCTGAAAGAATCTCTCGGCTGTGATAACCACCCCAGCTCAGCAGGGCTCTGTTGCGAGGAGACGGAGCCCAAGCGGACCCTGCTCTGGGCTCTGCAGTTACAGCAGAGGCTGTCGAGGTGCTGCTGAGTGCCAGCGGGTCCTGGGGCCTCCTGTGCAATTATTCTTCCTCTGAGCTAGTTCAGGAAAATCTTTTCCTTCTGAACATAATTTAGCTCTCAGTGTATGAGAATGCAGTGGAACCTTCTTTTTAAACCTGTCATGACATGTCAAATCCTTGTAACAGGGTCGGAAAACCATTAAATTGCTGTTTTATCCAGCTCTTTCTTTCTTAGAGTTATGAAGGGATGAGAAGAGTTTCGTGGTGCAGTCAGTACTGCTGTTCTGCTCTGGCACGTGCAATTGCTTTTAATAGCATACCTCTAATGCTGCTGGACTTTCACAGGGATCACAAAAACAGTGACTGAGTTAAAATCAGGGGTGAAGTCACTGCCTCTGCTTCCTCCAGCCTGGAGCACCTTTTGGGTTCAGGTAGTGGGAGAGACAAAGGTTCCTCACCCTCAGGTGGGAGGTGAGGGTGTGCAGGGGCTGTGCCTGTAAAATGTTTTGATTTCCAGGTGAGGGAAAGGTACCTGTGTGTCAGCATGGGATCCCCAGGGACAGAACAGTCCTTGCTAGATGCGCCAGTCTCGTGCCACTTGCCAGCCTCTCATGGATTTTATAAATAGCTTTCAAGAAGTGAGTAAGAGGTGTTGAGTTTCTGGCTCTGCAATGAGTATGTGTGCTATAGCTGTTGGTGCAGGGTTCAGACAGCAAAATTATTACTAAAGGCTCAGTTATAGGAAATGTAACAGACCTGAAGGGCTAGAGCACTGCCTAGCCAGTGCTTCCCTCCCAGAAGGGATTCGCTCCCTTCTGCGTGCGTGCTGCAGGGTGCACAGGCTGTGAATTTGGTGTGTTGACTTAGTCTTGGGTAGTACGAGTGTTTTGCTGTGGTATCTTATTTCTGTTGCTTAAGCAACCTTTGCACCTAGTGCTGCGTTATCACTGTGCACTGAAGTCTGAGCACCTGGAAGAGGTGAGAAAAGCACAGAGTGAAATGGAAATATGTATCGATTCTGCTATTCAGCTGGAGACAGTTACTGTGGAAGTTAGAGCGCTCTCGAAAACACATTAACATGGCATTCGTGTTTCACAGGGAAGAGGAAGCTATTTGTCAAATTGCTGATCATGAAAATGCATTTTGAATGTTCTGCTTTCAGCATTGCGTTTCTTCTTAAGAGCACTAATTAAACTGCATCCTTTCATTCTTCTAATTTCTCCCCTAGCCCCTCCATGGCACTTTATTGGCCTCTGTGTAAGGATGTAGATTTTGTTGTAGTGTGGTGAGCGACCAGCTCGTAAGTCGTGATGGATTTAGTTAGGATGTAATCTTTTGGCCATCTGCTCAGGCACTCCCCGTGTCTGCATCCCTCCGATTTGCAAGCAAATGTTAAAGGTGATCTCAAATCTGCAGATGTTCAGAACACCCAGGTTCCCTTTAGCTGAATATGAGCGTGTTCCTGCTTAGGAGGTTTGAGCAATGTGTTGTCTGAACTTTGCAGTACTTTGGCATGCTCAATTTAATTCTCTGGCTGGTATATGGGACACCTAGTCAGGAAAAAAATTATCCTTCAGACTTATTGAAAAATAAGTGGGTAGCAAGAATTTCTCTGTAGAACTGAGTTTAAGAATACTCTGATATATGTTCTGCTGTTTTTCCACCCTCCCACAATGATTCTGGACATTTTTGCAATCTCTGGCTTGTGTTTTCTCTGGCTTTCCTAGTCTTTAGGACTCTGTCTGACTTTCCAGACTTTTGTAAGTTACAGCTGTAGACCCTCTGAAATCCTCTTGTGGCTTTTTTTTTTTTAAGTTGCAGGCAAGACTTCAACTTAATTTTTTTCTTGTCTCTTTATTTTGAGTAACACCAAAATGGTGAGAGATTCCTAGAGAAAAAAAATCTGTGGATGAATGTTTACATCAATTTTCATTGTTTTTGTATTTGTCTGTCTAATTTGCATCCAGTTATTTCAGTGCAACCCGTCTGCTTTCTAGTAACTCCTTGAACTGGGGTGCAATAGCTGTGTTTCTGATATGTCCAAGTCTTTTTTAGGGATTAAATGAATATTCGCTTTCACAGTGAGAGCAGGTGCATCTCTGTGCATCTGTATCATGCAGTGCTCGCACATGACAGTGCAAAGCGCTGGGTCTCTCTTTCCTTTCTAATTTTCTATCGTTTTCATTCCCTCCCTGGTGTCCTTCCCATACAGTTTTGCAGTAGCGTAGGAGGATTACGGATTGCCTCTGAAAGGCTGGACTTTTTGTGCTGTCCAGTTTGCTGAGAGAAGCCGTTTGAAACTGAATGGAATTTAACATTTCCAGATGGTTTAAAAATGCGGCTTCCCCAGAGCCCAGAAGTGCCTATGGGATAAATGGGAGTGAGTCAGGAAATCTCTGATCGAGACCTTTGACTTGCTTTGTCTTCAGGTTTTTACTTCGTGGCAGCGCAGAAGCAACTGTATCTGTAAAACTTGGTGTTGCTAAGTGCTCTAGAGAATGGCTTCCTTTTGTGGTACAGATTTTATTTTCTAAAATATACTGTTTCACATGGCTTGATTTCAGCCTGCTGTCCTTCTGCCCCTGGAGTAGCAATGAGTTTTCAGCCTTTGTTGCAACACTGTGAGTAATTAACTGTTAATGCATCAGGCTTCTTCAGGACTTAGTTACTCCTTTGTGTCCTTTCTTGAGCACTTGGCATAGAGTAGCTCTAAGGAGACAGAACAAGCAGGTGTGGGTACAAAAGTTTCCCCAGGGAAGTTGTGCCTTTCCAAGGCTGTGGTCCTTTGGCAGTGGCATGGTGCATGCCGTTCTGCGCATTGCACCCGACCCGTGAATTCCCTGGGCTGACAAACAAACTGGGTCTTGGCAGCGTCTAATGGCTCTTTCCAGCTCTGAACTCCTGGACGCTCACTCTGTTGTGGGGAACCCTGCAGTCTCATGGCCAGTCCTGATCCTGAGATATTGTGGGAGCTGCACCTTTGCAATGATTTTTACATAAGCCTAGGAAGTGCTTTCCAGTGGGCTAACCAAATAAAAACATGTCCAAGTCACTTTTCATGGGAACTTTTTGGATGTACTATGTAAACTTGCAGATAGAGCAAAAGAGCTACTGGTGAGACGAGACTCCTGGGTTTGTGATCCAGCTCTTATTTTTAAGCCCTGCTTCTGCAACTAAACATGTAATTTATTACATGCGGGTTGTCTAGGGGTATGGGGTTCATGTAGGGTATGGGATAGATACTAAAGATACAAGACTCCATTTTTGTTATGTGGGTCCGTAGCAGGCTTGTGATCTTCATTTAGCCTTGCTGCCACCGCACAATACCCCTGTTGCTGCAAGCCCTGGGGCATCTCTTGCTGAAGCCAATAGTTTGCATATTGCTTGCTGCAGAGACAGTGTCTCGCCTCTGTGTCTAGGAGCCAGTGCCCCACTCTGGCTGCTTTTTTAGCAAAAATAATAGGATCATAGAATAGGACAAATAATAGGATCATAGAATCATTAAGGTTGGA
>NW_009215819.1:0-3836 GCF_000690835.1 Fulmarus glacialis
TGCTGGCTGGGGTTAAACCACGACAAACCACGACAATGTGTGTATTTATAATACGTCTATCTTATACATACACATTTGTATTAACACAGAGACACCTACATGCTTCTTCATATGTATGTGTATTTATACACAAACACTGGAAAGCGCCCATATCTGCTGCTTCTAACCCAGACGTGGCAGGCAGGGGAGGTGCAAGAGGGCAATTACCTGGAGGAGCAGAGGGAGGAAGAATCCCAGAGAACGCAGAGGGAACACCTGATGTGCCTTGATTGAAATGCATGAGTGATATAAATTGTGCAAATATTATGCACATAGCTCATCTCCTAACTCTACGGTGGGTCATGCCTTCCTGAGAGGCTCGCAGAGGTACCCAGCGGACAACCTAAACCCAGCTCTCTGTGGCAGTTTAAGTGACCCCTGCCATAGCGTCTGTGCCCCTTCCCTCCACAGCTACGCTTGCCTGCAGGCCATTTGGAGCAGCGCCCACCTCTTGCTGCACATACTGCACATACTGATACCTCTCTGAGCTACCAGGCTCCTCCCAAGGCTCCCAAGACAAGTAACTGACACTGCAGTTCTGGGATATGACAGAGTTATTTATCCTCCCCTCTTTGTTCAGAGCTTCATCGCAGCTCTCATCCTATTTGCTGCTTCTTCCCAAAGGTTTTAGCTGCTGTACCTTTTAAGTACAAGCTTCAGGTGGGGTTTTAATATTCTCTGTGAAGTGTGATTACAGATATTAGACCTGTAACATGAACTATCTCCACTGACTCTGAGCCAGGAGGCATGCAGCAAGAACCTCCAAGTATTATTTTGCAAAGCAGATCCATGCTAAGGCAGACTCCTGCTTCTGCAGGCTTTCGGAGTGCCCCAAGGCCAGCGGACTGAAGCTAGCATGCCACAAGAAGTGTGTAGTTCAGTAAATTAAATTGAGCAGTTGGAGACAGATCAGAAGCCTGGTGCAGTTTATGGAAGAATGTGCTGTGATCCCACTGGGTTTTGGGTCCGTCATTTTAAAACTCAATTATAGCTTTCAAGCTTCCTCAGCTGGCAGACTCCTAAGTTGCTCTCAGGAGGACACAACTTGTTTGTAACATGCTTCAGCTTCCCGCAACAGGCTTGCTTTTCTCAGTTACCATCCCTCAAGCCTTTAGAAGCAGTCCACAGACCCCAACAACCACAGGTTCAGACTGAAAACGCAGAGGCTAGTCCTGAGGGCAATGGGATAGCTATCCTATGTGCTGTCCCCGCCCCCCCGCCGTGCCATCAGCAAGATACTCTGGGACCAGCGCCATCCAGTGGCTGGCGTCAGAAAAGCTCACTTTTGTTTCTTGTCCTGCTATGCCACTCTGAGGAAATAAACTCCTATTGCAGGATCTGGCCTATCTGTAATCCATGTTAAATAGGTGGTAAAGATGATACCAGCATAAGCAACGGCAATGGCAAGTCATTACATGTTAGTTCTGGAGGAAGCACGACCAAAAAAACCAAATTGTTGCTCAAACAGCAGAGCTAATAAACCAGATTTCTTAAAGATCTGTGTCTCAAGTGCCCTCTGCCCACAGAGAGCTGCTGGTATCTAACAAACTCGCAATGCAACCTTTGCCGGTCAGGAACAGCAACTTTCCTTTCTGCTCTGTCTCTTACAAAACAGGATTTACTGCCTTTGAGGCTTCTCTCATTCATATGTGTACACTCCCTCTGATCTGTTTATAATTTTAATATACCCTGTTTCTTTTTAGGCCTGTCTTGGTTCTTGCTCTCTTTTTTTAAAATGTTCTGCATTTCGTACCTTTTGTCTTTCACTTAGGTACTGCTGGATATCATCTCTGTCCCTAGGTATGTCTTTCTCCATTTCCTTTGTGTTCTATTCATAGTCCTACAGTCCAAAGCAACCTTTCAGTAGATTCTTCTGTTTTTTTTCCCTCCGTTATAATATTACTATAGTCTATATTACTGTAATACTCAGAGGCACCAACCAAACTATGCACTCCAAACAGTCACTGTATGACCATCCCAGCAGAAACAAATGAAGTCCCCAAGTGCGCCATTAAAACAGACAAGGCAGAAAAAAGGCAGAGAGGCAAGGAAAGCGCAGAGGTCAAGTGACTTCCCAAAGGAGACAAAGCTCCTCAGTGATAGAAGAACCACCTGCAGGCCCGATTCTTCCTTGTCCTGGATCTTGTGTTTTGACTTGCAGCCGTGCATTTATACTCCTTCATTGTTGCTCTGGCACCATTCTTCTTTCTGTAAAATCATTGTAAAACATGTGACACGCCTACAGCCCTTTCAACTCGAGCACCCCAGAATAAACGACCTTAACCCTTTCCACCACACATGGAATGATTTTCCACCTCCCTGAATATACGGCACAAATGCAGATATATGCACAGCCCTTACTATTTTCATGGTTTAATCCCAACCGGCAACTAAGTCCCACACAGCCGCTCGCTCACTCCCCCCCGGTCAGAAAAACGCAAGAGAAAAAGTGAGAAAACTCGTGGGTTGAGATCAAGGCAGTTTAATAGGGAAAGCAAAAGCTGCGCACGCAAGCGAAGGAAAACAAGGAATTCATTCATTACTTCCCATCGGCAGGCAGGTATTCAGCCATCTCCAGGACAGCAGGGCTCTATCACGCGTAGCGGTTACTTGGGAAGACAAACACCATCACTCCTAACATCCCCCCCTTCCTTCTTCTTCCCCCAGCTTTATATACTGAGCATGACATCGTATGGTATGGAATACCCCATTGGCCAGTTGGGTTAGCTGTCCTGGCTGTGCTCCCTCCCAGCTTCTTGTGCACCTGGCAGAGCACGGGAAGCTGAAAAGTCCTTGACTATGTAAGCACTACTTAGCAGCAACTAAAACATCAGTGTGTTACCGACTTTATTCTCATCCTAAATCAAAAACACAGCACTATACCAACTACTAGGAAGAAAACTCTATCCCAGCTGAAACCAGGGCAACTACACATGTGGTCTGCCTGTCTTTAACCCTCCCCTCTCTAAAGCATCTCGGCATGCCCTGGATTACAGACCTATAACACTGGGTCAGCAGCGTTTCCTAATGACTATCTCCAGCTCAGCTACTTTGTCCTACCGGCCAACATCGCTTTAGAGGATCTCCTGCCTTCCCCAATTTCACTCACTGGTTACAACTGGCTGTTTCAAAGTTTCCTCTAATTCCACCTTTTACAGAGACCAGATTCCTCAGCCTTGCCCTGTCCGAAAGTTCGACTCTAAAATGGTGCCGTTTTGTAAATTTCCACAGGGGAGGAAACACAGCTCAGCATGGCTGCAGCACCTTAGCGCCTTAGCGTCAGTAATGCTGTAACCTTCCACCTCAGCTGCTGTAGCAGCGTTTCCCAGAGCCTCTGTTTTCCCATGTGTTCCCACAGCATCAGTCCGCTGCTGTTGGTCTCGTGGCCTTGCACCTGCAAACCCTGACATTGGTGTTAGGGTGGGTTCTCATGGGAAATACGCTACTGTTGGCATAAGAAATGCCTCCCTTCACTTCTTGGGTCTCAGATTTTAGTTCATAGTAGTGAAAACCAAGCATAAAGCACAACGGAGTAGATAGCAGCCACCCAAATAACTGGTAAGCACTACCCCGTAATGCAAGGGCAGGGACCATCAGTCAGGGCACACCACCGTCAGACCGTGCTGGGTCCACAGATTTTCGTCAGGGAAGGGTGGAAGGGGACGAACGAACTGCAGAAGTACCCCCGCCCCGGGGCCCGCGCCCAGCCCAACCTCCCGCCGCCTCCCCCTGTCCGTATCTGACGGTTAATTAGCAGACCCGTGGATTAAAGCGGCCCCTGGGCGCTGCCGGTACCG
>NW_009215820.1:0-7316 GCF_000690835.1 Fulmarus glacialis
ATGATTCTATGATCCCTTGCAAGACCTTGCTTTACAGTCCCCTTTGACAGAGATCACTTTGCAGAGTTCCTGTACATAATCTTTAGGCTGCTGTAATACAAACATTACCCATCTTTTAATTAAAATGGCCTAATTACGAACTTCCTTCTGGCAATTACTGCTAGGTGGCTGGAACAAAAAAGGGAAGATGCCCCTTTATTTACAGGGCAGGTCCAATGAGACTGAAACAAGACCAGCCTTTCTACACTCCTGCCAATGACTGCTCTTCATTCACAGCATGGAGGATATCCCTTGTGGGAGTCTGGAAGATGCTTTCACCAACCTCAGCCTATTCAATCCTCAGACTCTTTTGAGGCTATCAGTGAGTATGATTAATGACACGGCATCTTGGACAGGAAATCATATCTAGTAAAGAGTTAAAATAACATAGATCTGCATTCCAGTAATGGCACGTGAAACTACCAAAGCCCTGGAGTAATTCAAGGATCTTTGAATTTACTTGGCTGCCTTTTCAAGACACCAGATGCCCAGCTTCTTAAAGATTCAGGTGTATTCTTCTCAGTTCCCCAAGTTCTTGCTTACAAATCGCAAAAAGGGGAAGAAACCCAAAAGATGCGATGACATTTCGCCTCACTTAAATTAATGGCAACTGAGAGTCTCACAGACTTTTCATTCTCTGACTGCACTCTAAGATATACAAAGAAAAATGAAAGCAGTTTTATCTAGCCATTCAAAAATCCATTTAAGCTGTTACGCTATATACTACAGACTATGCCAGGAGATACTGCCCTTAGATTTGCAGAGAAGAAGGTCAAAAGCTTAAATAAATCATATTGCTTAGCTTCAGAGCATATATCACCGATATCACAGAAGAAACAACAATAAATTCTGTAACTTTAGATACAGCAGTCACTTATCCAGCTGCTAATTAAATCCCAATACAACAGGACCATCACATTTTTTATTCATGAACAAGACCACAGCAAACTGCATTTTAATAAGCACAATAGTGCTGAAAATGAATGACACCCAAGAGGGCTGTAAATTTTTTTTCTGCAGATCTATTGTAGATCAGTATGTAACCCACTAACATTAGTGCAGATTTGTGGTCCTAGTTAAAAGTATTGCATGTGTAAGACTAAATATTCACCTTCAGTGATATGCTGCAGACTGGGTTCACATTAGCATTCTCCCCAGAAACGCCGATTGTATACAAAAGTTGTGCTAAACTTGAAGAGGGCATGACATGCATTTGGACACCTCTAGCCAGTACTGCTGGCTAGAACAGGTATGAGAAAATTCCATTCTTTTACAGGGAACTTAACTAAGGTAATGAAGTAATCAGCAACTCACTGTCAAGAACCTGTCCAGTGAGTAGGGAGGGGATGCTTCATGTTTCACCCAGCATTTTAACGTGAAAGACCCCCCTGGATGTGCGCCATGCCCAGCCTGCCTTTTGGGGCTAAGGAGACGAACTAGCAGGACTTACCTCAATTACCACCACAGGAGGAATGTTTCAGGTGCAATACACTGTCAAAATAGCCAGCTACCTAAGCCAGCTGTCAGCACTATCCACAGTCTGCACTGAGACAACACAGAGATTAAAAGGAATAAATGCTACTACCACTTTCTAGCAACGATGCCGTAATCTGGGGAAACTCCAGGAAGGATCATGGCGTTATCCCACAGAAAGTTCTGGTGGAAAAAACATCTGGAAAAAAATGACAATGAGCATCAATGGCAGTGGGGGGATCTACCACAGGCTTATGATTAGATTTTGAGAAACAAGCTTTGTTGGTCTAATGTAGCCAGTAAGAGGAGTCTTGTTGCCAGTCTACGTTGCCAGGTTTTAATGCAAGCTTTCCATCAGCAAAAATGGGATCAAAGGGTGTTCAGCTGGCACCACACCAGGACAAAGGGTAGATCATACTGACTGTATATGAAGGAATCAAGTTCTAAAAAGATTAATTTGGCAAACCAGTCATATGAAGAAATGTTTTTTTCCACAGATTTAGGGTAGCAGGGTAAACCAGTTCCACAGTTATTTTACTTAGCAAAGGAACCTGTGTTACATTTGATAACATTTGATAAATTTGTGTTTTAAAATGCAAGAAATTTGCACAGCTATTGGGACTGCACAAAAGTGAAGTGCAATTTGAATTAACAAAGAAACATGGCAAAGGTAAAAATTACCTGGACTATATGTACTTTGGTTTGTTTTTCTAAGACAAAAGCTGTCATTTTGGTGAGGAAAATAAACACAACCAGTCAAAAGTTGCAAATCTACCTATCTAAGGTAGGGCCCCAAATCCTCTCTTGGGCAGCTAAGGAAAAGTTATCTTATTTTAAGAAGTGTTTTACATCTGCTTACCAGTCCAATGGGAGCACTGTTGGGAGATGATGACTTCTCAGATAGTTCTGCTTTTGCTTCTTAAATCTGGATTTATGAACCTAACTTCAGTTACACTATTGAAAAGCATGGTGTTCAGGCAGCCATTTGCCTACCAAATATCACTTGCAGAGCTAATTTCCCCACTAAGGCTGATGAACCAGTATTTACACAAATGAAAAGAACATACTAATCTCCTTTCAAAAACCATGAAAAAGGTTTAACAAGTGGAGGAAAAGAAAAAAAATGTAGGGCAAGAAATACAATTTTGAGTTTCTGTGAAGATATCACACACAATATAAATGAGACCAAAAATAATCTCACAATAGAACCTTACACTAAAAAAGATTGAAGAGGAAAAAACCACAGAACCCAATCAAGTTGGTAAAGCCTAATTAGCGAAGACCCATCCAGAGATCAACAAAATGCATTCTTTTCATTTTGTAGTACAAAGAAGTTGCATATATTACTTGTATTAAAAAGCCTCTGAAATGAATTTAATTAACTATGAAAGGCTGGATTTTGCCTTTGGGTATATGCAAAAACAGCACCTGATTTTACAAGGTGCACTGCGATGCCTGATTGTGTAATGAGAGAAGAATTAAAACCTTTAGGTTTCACTGCCTCTCTGGATTCAGAGAGAATTTTGTGGTCCAGAATTTAATCAGATTTGGCCGCAGTCACAAAGCATGTGAATTCAAATTCATGCAGGGGCAACAGACCTTTGTATATTTTGGAATCCGATTTGCAAGCTATCACTTGAGTACTACTTTCAATTTCAGGGAGCACACAACAACACTGTCCACTTTCAGGGAATGCATGAGCAAGCCACATGGCTGAAAGTAAGAGATCTGTAAGGAATGTATTACAGTTACATGAAATGCAAAATGCTGAAGATTATTGCACTGATTTGGCCACAAAACAATGCATATGTTTACTATATACTGTTGTCGTGGTTTAACTCCAGCAAGCAACTAAGCACCACAGCGGCTCGCTCACTCCCCCGTGGTGGGATGGGGGAGAGAATCAGAAGAGTAACAGTGAGAAAACTCGTGAGTTGAGATAAAGACAGTTTAATAGGCAAAGCAAAAGCCACGCACACAAGCAAAGCAAAACAAGGGATTCATTCACCACTTCCCATCGGCAGGCAGGGGTTCAGCCATCTCCAGGAAAGCAGGGCTCCATCACACGTAACAGTTACTTGGGAAGACAAACGCCGTAACTCCGAACATCCCCCCCCTTTCTTTTTCTTCCCCCAGCTTTATATGCTGAGCATGACGTCATATGGTATGGCATACCCCTTTGGTCAGTTGGGGTCAGCTGTCCCGGCTGTGTCCCCTCCCGGCTTCTTGTGCACCCCCAGCCTGCTCGCTGGTGGGGTGGGGTGAGGAGCAGAAAAGGCCTTGACGCTGTGTAAGCACTGCTCAGCAGTAACTAAAACATCCCTCTGTTACCAACACTGTTTTCAGGACAAATGCAAAACATAGTCCCATACTAGGTACTCTGAAGAAAATTAACTCTACCCCAGCCAAAACCAGCACAACTGTTCACCTTCCAATTCTTTAACTGCGAGTAATTCTTCAGCTATGATAATACTTTTCCACAGTTGTATAAACACAGAAGCAAAAAGGAAATAAAATATTTAAAATGAGTGAAATTAGGAGATTCAAAGGAGGAGCTACTGACTGTGGAGTATCTCCTCTCTCTACCTCCTGCTTGGCTACCAGGGAGTCCTGGCACACACTTATCTCCCTCCTCTCTTCAGGAGCTCTCCTACAGGCAGCCTCATTGGGAGCCTGAGCTTACAAACTCTGTCTGAATCCAACCTGCAGGCTCTTAGCATGCCTTGGGAGCACCTCAGCCAGCAGATGGGATCTCTCCTTGGAGCCTTTCAACACTTGACTGGGAATGGCCCCAGGCAACCTGACCTAACTATGAGGTAGACACTGCTCCAAGCCCCAAGGGTCCCTTCCAGGGCAGCTTTTTCCATGGCTCTGCGTAAGGCTTAGTGCCAATCTCACACATACCTGCCAGCACTCAGACCGAGCCACTTGCCTGCATCAAATTGCCATGGATGCTTCATCCCCCTGGCATACGTAAGGGCATAACCTGTCATCTATGAGCATCTTTCAGTAGGTCTTAGCACAGGCACATGAGTGCTGGAGCAAGCCCAGGCCCTCAGCCTTCTTCACAGCTCCTCCAGGATCTGTTTGCACAGATGTAGGCATTAACCAAAGTAGCAAGCACCCCATATCTCCAGGCCTGGGTGGCTTGAATGCCTCCAGGAGCAGAGTGGCTTCCCCCACCTCTGGATTTCTGGATACAAGTAATACTACTGTATAGATTCCCTGGACTTGTGTCCTAATGCCTTAGGGCCCCAAATGAGGGCCCTTTCTACGCCCAACATACAGACATTCTCTGCCAGCCTGGGATACGTCCCTGAATGCCAGCAAGTCCTGTCAGTGCTGGGCAGGGAGGAAAGCTGAGAGCCTTGACTCACACCAGCACTCACTGGGCTAAAAGGTATCCATAGACGACAGTGAAAGGCTATGCGCAACCTCTGGCAACTCATGCAATAAGACACTTGTGGTCAAGGGAAAAACAGATTGTCCTTGGCAAGAGCCCAAACTTCTATTTTTGTGCCATTCTCTGTTTTCCTCACTCTAAAAGCCTGCTGGAAAACAAAAGGCTACTTCAACCAGCATAGTAATACCAATATCCCCCCACAAGCTAGTTCCTAGAGATCCTAAAAGAAAATGGGGTCTGGCTTATCAAACAAGCAGCCATGCTTGACTGGCTGCTGACAATAAATCAGGCCCACATGTCAGCTTCAGCTTTGGCTTCAGTGACTTCTGGCAGCATTTTGGAATGCCCCCATGCTAGGACAGCAAGGTTATCCTGAGAGCTGGTCATCCTGACGGGCCATGTCAATTGTCTTCTACCACTAAAGTTTCCCCTCATGGCATGACCTCCTATTGATACTGTGGAGCCTCTGAAGGCTAAATAGAGTGAACAAGTAGCAAATTTGGCTTTGAGGATGATGCCAGAGGCACACGAAACAGAACAGTGTGGATGTACCCATCAGTTCTACCACAGCAGAAGTAATTGTGGACAGCCACCATAGCAAATCACTTCGAGAACACAGTTCTTTTTTATAACAATTGAGTGGGAAAAATATTGGAAAACATATGGCAGAACACCTTTTCTCTATTGCTGTTTTTAAATCTGTCAATGTTTTCTTTAACATCAACCACCAACTAATATCTGACAAATATTTTGCCAGTCATTGCACAATGGCTTTTCATAAGCATATAATGAAACTCAATGTTAATTTCCTCAGGACTAACATAGAAAGTTTCCCTTCTGTGGGAGTGCAACACTGGTCTATATCAGGAAAGGAGAAAGAATGCTCTTTTGGAGCAAGCATAGTACGAATACTGAGAATACGTGGGCTTTTTAACAGCTTTGCCATAGCTGTCCTGTTTTAGATCATGAACAGATTGTTTAGATCTGCCTCCACAAGAACGTTTGACTCCCAGAGCCTTTTGCAATTACTATTTATTACAATGCCTTTTGCTACCCTGCATGTTAGTTTCCCCATCAGCAAAACCAGACTTAACCTCTCACATTTCTTTCAGCCAGGATATTAATTGTCACTGGTTTAGGAAGCCAATCCTGAGAAACTTTCAGCCTGATTGAAGATACTTCTAGGACTTCTGAAAGGGACTTTCAGACACCTTGGGCAGTGTACATGAGAGCTGGCCTGTACAGAAGAGTCACAGTTGTACTGTTCATAAACAATGAAGCTTTTTGAGAGCTTTTAACTAAGAGCTCAGACCTGAACCCAAGGCTAACAAGATGCGTCTACGGGGTACACATGTAGATGTGCATGCATATAGTAATTTGTATGAGTTCTTCATTACCAACATACTTATTTTTCTCCAAGAAACTCAGATGATGCATACTTAAACAGGTATCCTCCACTGTAGCATGGATGGAAAACAATGAGAAAGGAGATCACTACAACTTGCCTGTCTACAGCAGCATGCTTGAGTGCATCTTACCTTGACATGGTGTATCAGGTGCTCAACTTCATTCACTTTATACGTCTCTATTCCTAACTCTTTAGATAACCGCAGGAGACGATTTTGCGTTGGCCCCACATAAGCTCCTCCAAGGTCCACGTATTTAACTTGCTTATTCTAGTATATCACACACAATACACAAAAGGGAAAGAAAAAAGATTAAAAAAAGATAAGCCCTTTGTAAATAGCACACAAGTTAAAAGAGCAATCCAGAGGAATTCTTTAAGCAAAACACTCCCAGAGCATTTTGGCCAAGATTCCTCTCCCCATGGAAAACTTCAATTCTTTGGCAGAGTTCTGGTGTGGTGATTATCGAGAGGAGTTCATAACCAGCTTAGCTGGCCTGTTGTTACATTACAGCCTTAACAAACATGAGAGGAAAGAGCCTGACAGGCAGCGAGAAAGACAGAGTCAGAGACATCTGTGAGGTTCTTGCTCAGTCAGGCATCTCGCCAATGACTAGTTCAAAACAGACCGTACTGGGAAGTAGCACAGGTAAGATTTTCTAATGAGCAGAGTGGGAGGGGGTCTCCCAGGTCAAGGCAGGGCAGAAGGTAAAGGAGTGAAGGGAGACATGCTGGTTCTAGTTCCCAGCCACCCCTGCCATTCCTCTAGCCTACCTCTCTCCTCACGGGGCTTGTTACGGTTCGGCTCAAGGCTCTGCACAGCATGGTTGGCCTTATGGGTGTTTTTTCATAGAGATTTCTCCAGTGTCTCTCCCCGGGAAATGATTTTGAAACTTAGCTAATCATGTTCTCCTTCCCAGAGGAAAGGACTGATGACTTCAGAGCCTGCAGATCACACAGAAATATTCTGTCCCCACCATCATGCCAGTCTTTCCC
>NW_009215820.1:7347-17896 GCF_000690835.1 Fulmarus glacialis
TATCAGGAAATTTCCTGCTAGTGCTCTAGAAATCTTCCCTCAAGTAGGTCCCCTAGCAGGAAAGATAAATAAATCCATTTAGGTACACTGTTCACATAGTATAGGTATACTGTAAATATATATACACATACACTATACATGTGTATAATTATACATATGTATAATATATGCTATATGTATGTATATGTAGTATAAATGGGTTTGAAGATAATTACCCTTACGGTGAAAGTTCTTCCACCAACCCTGTCGTTGGCTTCCAGCAACACCACGTTCAAGCCTGACTCAGTCAGCAGTTTGGCTGCTGAGAGACCTAAAAGATAAAAAGAGAAACAAAGAATACTTCTGTATAGGTACCCCATGGCTTTTGTGAATTGACGTGTAAACTCTAACATAGCTATCCATCCAAATCCTGAATTTTTCATTCAAACACTTTGCCAGGGGGGTGAGGTGGAATAAAAAACAAAACAAAACCAAACCACCAAACATGAAATGGAACGGAAGTCACATATTAAAACAGTTTGTGGTCAAATTTTACACGTGCTGAGCACCTTTTGCACCACATGCTCAGCTCTTCTGATGCATAAGCCAGTACTTGTTACGGTAGTCATCCAGCCAGGCAGAGAACTTGGGGAGGACAGCTTTCTGTTTTCTAACATCAGCACATCATCTTTTATAACCTCAACAAAAAAAGGAAGTAGTGAAGTTCTATTAGGACTGTCCTACATTTCGAAAGCTTTCCTGAAGCTTGTTGTAAGTGTCTGCTCTGAATATTTTAAAGTACATTAGCAAAGTTCCCACACAGTCAGGTCACAGGTTTCTTCTTCTGAAGAACACATGGTCTGACTCAGAAGAGACAGAATGTAAGCTTGTGTGTGGCAACAAGAAGAAAAAATATGGGTACATGTACCCAAAAAAATTGTTTCATTCCTGATCTGTTTTCTTCATACACTTTTATTTCCATCTTGCAATTCTTGAATCTGAGACACCAAGACAGGGAACAATGGGAATACAGGAGGGAACATTTTAGTTCTGATGCCATAAATCCTCATAATTGCAGAGGAAAATATTAGCATCAGGCCCTGCAGCAGGTGTGTCAAGCTGCCATGGGAACGAAGGGAACTAGAAAGGGTGCACAACATGGAGGAAATACAGCACACAACCTCTCCACTTCTTAAGATCATCTCTGCCTTTTACTTCAGCACACAAACTGAGATTTGTATAAACTGAGGTTCTTACTTTGGCCGCACGTGAGTGAATTTCTAGTGGGACGACGAGTTATTCTAGAGGGTTGCGTCATCCTCTTGAAATGATAGAATGTGTTGAATAAAGTTCAGCACAGACCAGGCTAGAAGCCACTCTCATACATCATTATTTAGCTATCCTTTCTGGCGCTCTGCCTTGTCACCATCAGTTTCCTCTCTGTGTCCTAGTACATGTAGTTCTTGAGAAGGAGTCATCCAAGCAGATTGTTCCAAGCATACGGCAGCCATGGAAGAAATGGCAAAAGCGCTGGCAGGAAAAACAGATGGCCAAAGCCAGCATGGCAGGACTGAATGAAACAATAATGAAGAATGAAACGATAATGAAGAAAATATAACAGCCCTGGATACAGAAAGAATATTAATGAGAGCTACTAAAGGTGCTACAGAACATCCTGGTCGTCAACCAGTGGCTTGGAAGTAGGAGAACCAAGTCCTGTTCCCAGCACTGCAGTGAACCTGCTGCACTGTGCTGGTTAAATCACTTAAGCTCTTTGTTTCCCCAGCTGTAAAAAAAAGACAATGGTGTAGACCTATCTATCTAAAGGATTTGACATTTTCTGAAGAAAAGTAGCAGGTGTTTCCATTAAAAGATCATACTGTCCTGCTTTGATTACTAGCTTCATGGGCTTATTTATCTTGGGTTTTCACAAAAGTGTTAGTGAGAAAACCAGTAATGATACTGATAAAGGTCTTTCCATACTTCCTTATTGAGGAAATTATATTGCAAAAACATCTGGCTGGATCAGTGGCCTTGACTACACTCACAAATATTTGACAATACCAAGGAAGAACAAAATACAGAAAACAGTCATGGTATGCAAACACGGACCACCCCTTCAAACAACTTGCAAAAAGAGATTGGCTCCTGAAGGAAAAATAGGCAACAAAACGGTCAAATAAATATAGCTTATCAGTTAAAGAAAAAAAAAAAAAAGTTGCTCTTCAAAAAAAAGACAAATATTTCATCAGTTGGGAGAGGATCAATAGTAGTTATTAATAATTTACAGAATGAATACATAATCTAAAGGCTGTTGTCACCGCAGGTTTCTGTTGGCTTATCATGCTAACAGGTATTGACTAATCAATTAATGATATTCAGTTACCAACACTGATTAAGGAATATGAGATTTGACTTTCTTTATTAAAATCTAACGAATGAACATTTCAGTACAGCTGGGAACAAAGGCAGTTTATTCCCAAGAGCTGAATAGACAGAGGAGCTTGTGAAAGGATAGCTCTCTAGACTCAACTGAAACGCAGCCGATTCGCGGTGGTCAGCCCAGACACCACCTCCTTGTTTCCTTACGCACCTTTCACCCACCGTATTGCATCTACCTACTATTTACTCCCTACTATTTATTTTGGGGCAGGTGCCACCTTTTTTTTTTTCTCCATACATTCACAGATGTACCTGTTAGAGATGGATAACAGCTTACTCCTTCCTGATGCAAATACAAAAAACCAAACCAGTGTTGAGGGGAGGATCGGGCTCATTAATATCTCGCTGCCCCATGCCCATCCTCCAGCAGGTCAGATCTCTGTAGGGGCAGGGATGTGTCCTCAGGGCTTGACTCTATAGAGAAAGTTGCAGCCTACAGGGTTCCCAAACTAAGCAACACCTGATCATTTACTCCTTTTCAAGGGCTGGTGGTCCACCCCCTCCTCTCACCTACATGACAGCCCTCTTCTGGTGCAAAGTTTTGCTGGAGAAATTATACAGATAACTGCTGACAAAGGCGGGGAACACAGCCTACCTCTAGCTCCTTCCCTTCATCACTAACAGAGATGCCAAACATGTAACTGGGGAAATGGTGGAAGAAGTGAAGGCAGAGGCTCAGGAGGGTCAGATGGCACAACGAAGGACCGGATCGGGCCTTGTAGCATGCACAGTACAGGATAAGGCAAGACTGCTGTCACAGATACCGTATTACAGTGCAATACTGACAGGCAGGAATTTTGCTGGTTTTGTATCTCACACATTTGGAATCACGGTACTGCCACATCACCCCATACCTGTTCCCTGGAGCTGGACCCAAGATCCCAAATGGGCTCTTGGACTGTTACTATAATAACAGTGAGAAGACTGGATGCTGCGGAGAGCGAGCTCTGAGCCAAAGTGATACAAGGACAGATAAGGCGCCAGAAACAGCAACAAAAGCATATTAAAATGGAAATGAACACTAGCACGTGAATATTGGGGCACGAGGTTGAAGCGTGCTTTTCAGAAACTAAGAACTGCTACAGGAAACTCCTACAAACCACAACCTCTCTTCTGGGCAAGAGTCAGAGTGGCCTCTCTGTGCTTAATACACCAATTGCCGCAAACAGAGCATGCACAAAGCCTGTGAAGCAAAGCCTGGAAAGTTCTGTCATACATGATGTAAGATCTCCTCTTGAGAAGTTTAACCCTTCACAAGTTTCACACATTTCAGCACTGCCTCTCGCTAACCTCTCACTTGCTCGCACATCACTAACAAAAGGCAGATCTTTAATACTGTCCCTGTTGCTCACAAGTGAGGCAACCAACCACATTCAAATGTAAAGTTCATCCAAAAATGTGACTGGTGCTGTTGCCACTCCCATTTCGTGCACAATGTTTTGTCACCCTTCCCCTCCTCCCCAGGAACATTTCAACAGAATCAGATCTGAATTGCAATATAAGGGGTCAACCACTTTTGCCACCACTTTGCAGAGGGCAGTAACTGGGTCCAGTTTCCATTGCAGGTCAGCTTTCTTCAAGGGGCAATAGGGACCCATATATATATAATGGAAAACATACAGTTAAGCAGCCTCACCTGCAGTTCTGCTCAGAGAATCAATAGGCAGATAATCAATGCAGACAACAAAGAAGCCAAGATGATAGGTCTTATTTGAAGCCCCAGACTGAAAATACCATTGTGCTTAGACGATGTTTAACCAGGCAAGCCTTCCTCCGTTACCATAGCAACCCGGTACCCAACCGCAGCCGCTCGGAGATACTGGCGAGAGATTGCCTCCCCCAGAATTTCATAATGCAAGTTCAAGCCATGAAAATAATTTCTCCATCGTGCAGCACTCTGCATTCACAAGGCTCTAACTCAAATGTAATAATCACAATAATTATTTCATCTTCAGTTCTAACTTATTTCTTTCCTGTTTGAGATCTCTGTACCTGCTAAACATCTTAAATTGCACCATTTGATTAAACAGCTTCATTATAACCTCACTTCCTAGCATTAACAGCTTTCTTATACTAAGAGAACAATTCATATGAATTTTTTTTTTTTTTTTTTTAAAGACAAGGTCATAAACTTCTGTGCTAGGGCAGAATCCAAACTCGCGTTTGGATTGACAAATGTGACAAGAGTCACATTTTTCATCTGACCCCCATGTATTATGGGCTACAATGAAGCCCTAGAGTCAAACACATCTGAGTATTTAAAAAACATTTTAAAGTAAATTTTTAAGAAACTGATGGAAATTTTGTACCAGCAGTCTGATTCTGCCTGAAATAGGCCAATTTAGTGAAATACCCTTTTACCTTGGCATTTCCACAAAGATTTCAATAGAAAGGACACGACTGGAAGTTGCATCTCTGACACTTCTCTAAATGATGCTTGTGCCTTCTTCCATTTAGTTACTTTTTTTCATAGGATACCTCTGTCATACACTGGACGGCTAGACAGCCAATACACAACAGCAAGCCCATCAGCAAGATTTTATTTCTCCCTCAGGCTACACCCAACTCCCTGGCAATGTACAAGGGACAGGGCGGGTAACTTCGAGGGGGATAGATTATAAAGCTGTAAATAAAGTTTATTTCTGAAGGCATTCCCACAGCTTCTGGAGTACCTTCTCTGTATTATTCACTACTTTATCATGTTCCCCCATGTTTATTATCTCCCTTCTAAGAACAAAAAAAATCTCTTTCCTCTCATATATGCAACTATAAAAATCATCTACAAATTCTAAATCTAAATTCATGTAGGGGGTAAAGAAAGAGCCTCTAAACCACTAGCATTTATTTAATAGCTTCTAAGATGGCTGTCAAAAATTTTTTTATTTTATAACCTTAAAAATTTTTCTCTCCATCTAAAACTGTAAGTTGACCAGAAAGAAAGGCTGCCATCATACTTGTACTGTACTTACTTGCAGGTCTTACTGCAGAACTTACATGTCTCACACCTGGATTTCCTAAGATTCATGAAATTTACTGATATTTCTCTCTCCTCCTCTTTATTTATTTATCTTAACACCAAAGATATGTTTACACAGTACTGCCCAGGGGAGTTTTACCATTTGTAACAGATGCCAGACACTTGAGACTTGCATATGAACAGTGGCTGTACATGTAGGTTAGAAACACCCAACACTTTTGAAAGAGGCAAGGAGCTGATTTTTAGCTTTGCTGTGCCTCCACAACTTGGATATACATGTGTGAACAAGCTCTACACTGGCTTGGTTAATTGCTGATGGTGTCCCCCTTGACAAGATGTGTTTGAGCAGGGGCTAACACCTGTTTTTTGCAGTGTGTTTGCCGGCGCAGCAACTGCGCGCCAAGCCGTCCTCCAGGCAGCCAGCTGAGAGCTCACGCGTGTCTGCGTGAGCAGTGGCTGCCGCAACGTACCTTGTAAATAAAGCCAAAACTGACTAGTTTCTTGAGGACTTCTTCCTTGCTCTCAACCTGTTCGGCCACATCTAAATCACTGTCTGGAGAGACGTCAGCTAACAGATGCTCCTTTACCCAGAGCCAGCGGGCAGAGCAGCCCGCAGCACCGGAGTCTGAGCCTGAGCACTCTTGATGAGGTCCAGGCCAGGAAACAACGAGGGTCGCAGGGGGCTCGACATGAGGATCTGTCACAAAATCCACCTTGGAAATGGCCTAACAACTCAGCCTGCTGAAGACAGGCACAGTCCTCTGCTCTGGGGTGAATGAAGAAATTGTGGGATGTGAAAATGTTTCACAAGACTGATAGCAAGAAAAGAAAACATACCGTAATTTATTATATATAAACAAGAGTTGAGTTCAGGGTCACTAAGGTAAATTAACTCAAGTATTTCTTAACATAAGTATTCAAAAACATTAGTCAGACCACCTTTGTCCATGGACATTTAACATCTTGAAGCTGTTATTTCAGAAGTCTCAAGATTTGTATTCGTCTTCTTGATTTTGAGTTTAAGCCTCATTTTGACCAGAGGGGCCAGGAATTTAATTTCTTTTCTTAATGAAGCGATGAGTCTCACAAAAATCACAAAACCTGAAGTAGCTGAAATGTTAAGAAAAACCAGCAAATCTGTCAAAACCTACACAAAGTCATAGAAGCCGGCTGTGGGATCACATCGGGAACACAATTTCCCTCACTATTAGTTGTCTGCATACAATGACCCTTACCTATCATGTCTGATTCTCCATTTCAAATACATACAAAAAAAAATGCACATGGTAAATAAATGAGTTTGACCAAAACTGCTGCTCTGTACGCAGTGAAACAAAATCCACCTGTCTTAACACCAACAGAACTTTTGAAGAGAACCCCTTTGCTAGTGGTCAACACAATTGCAGCGTTTGACCTAGGGTAATAGGAAGAAATAAAGAGGAATATGCCTCAAGCAGTTGAGGTAAATTTTGGGGGAAATGCAGAAAAACACTCCTTCGAGCCATAATAGCCCCTGGGTAAGTTCCTAGCATCTAAAAATTAGATCAGTTAATGGAAGAATCCTGTTTGCTGTTGCTTAGACATAATTACTCTAAAGCTCAAATTAAAAGCCTCCTTATTTATACTCAGGGTTCTCTGACCTCCTTTTAAGAGATGTCCCAAAAACATCCTGTAGGTTCAGTGCCATTAGCGCAATACAGTTTGCGTATCGCTGCGATACTGAAGGGATGGAGGGCAGAACCAGAGAAAAGGCATGTACTTATCAGCAGCTAAGTAGCCATTTTGCACCAGTGGGTTTTCTCCTTCAAATCTTCCACAGTTTCTTTATTGCATTATTGTGTTAGAAACTGCAATTTAATAGCACTGTTTTCGTTTGTGTTGACTGCTCTAATGAACACAATCCGATTACTGCTCTGCCACTGAGACATTGAACTTGGCGCTGGTCACCTTTACCTCTGTCACTCACCATTAGCCAGCTAAAATGTTTTAATTGAAATAATGGCTTGAGACAACAATGCCTGTAAGGCATTACAGACAAGGATTGTAAGCAAAATAAAAAAACAAAACTACAACAACAAAAAAAGAAAAACCAACACTGGCCCAGGGTCTGGGTGAGTTAAGATGATACAGGCATTTTTTGTAACTTTCCTCACATTATGGAAAGGTCAAGGGATTTTGCTCTTGTGAAGAATACTGTCCCTTTGTAAATTCAAAGGACATGCTCAGAATTGTAACAGGAGCACTGCAACAGAGATAGCTAAGAGCATGCTGCCTGAAACTCAGTTCACATCAGGCTGGCACAGTGCTATCAAAAACGGTGAGCATGAACAGTAGTCAGTTTTCCTGCTTCCTGCCTCATTGCTTTCTCAGTCCTCTGCAAGATAAGGTACACAGCATCCAGATTGCTCCAAGATTTGGCTAGGTGACAATACTTCTGAAAAGCAAAGGGCTACAAGGACAACAAGGTACTGCAAACCGAGAATATCTTTTATTAAGCCCCTCACCTACATCCATATGCTTTCAGGCTGAAAGGTAACCTTTTAACTTCTCTAATTTAGGCCGCCTTTACAAAGGTACTTTAGATATCTGACTCAATCTCATGGAAGATACATACAAAAATTATAGTTCAGAACCGAAAAACATGGCAGAGCTGAGTCTCTATGAATTGTCACTCTTGGTTATTCTCAGTGCCTTACCTCCATGTGCCGAACAGCACAGTGAAAGGTATCAAAGCAACTCTTTTTTGATGCAAGTATTTTGACCATGGGGGGAGATACTCTCTCTTCCTAAGCTGTATCACTGTGCAGCAATGAATGCCTCTAAAATGAATACCACTCACCTACAACATTAGAGAATTAAAAAAAAAAAACAACCCAAAAATAAAATTACAGTTTCAGAAACCACAAGGAGCAAAAAAAGACATTATCAATCTGCCTATCTGCTTAAAATGTACATTTACTTAAAATATTTGTACAAAGGACATAACATTTCTGCCTACGATATGGCACTCTATGAGCAAATATTATTTATTTCTGTTCGCATTTGATTGTCTAGCCGAGGCAATGAGTTTTTCTGCCTGAGCGCTGGTTCTGTAACCTTGTCACTGAGGTCAGTATGAGCGTCCCCATGAGTTAATGCGACTTTACATGAGCATAAACTCCAGTCCCAACTCTCTGTGACCTCTTCTCCCTGGCAGTGCTCTTAGGTGATTCATTCATGGTGCAGAGAGCAGTATTTATTAAGCAGAGTTCTGAAAACCAACATTAAAAACATTCAGTCTACATTTGTCCCAGGCATAGCACCTGGTTAAGTGATATGGAGCCTGGCCAGTTATGAGACGAGCGAAGTGGTAGTGCCTTGAGCTCAAGCCCTGCCAGGCATGGCATGAAGACAGCTTGTTGCGCTTGGGTGGAAACCCAACGCCTTCAGTGCAGTGGTGCCCAGGCTCAAGCGCTGAAGCCACAGCTGTTCTGCCCTTGCACAGGGCTGCATTTTTACATATGAAGTTTCCAATGAAACTTTAGATTGATGCAACTGGGCACTCCAGCATTTCAAAGGATCAGTATTTCTAGTAACAATCATTTACTCAGTATTCTGTTCATTTTATGGACTTGTCATGTCTTACACGTGGAGCAGTACACCCATTCAATGCCTACCTCACGCTTCGAAAGGAAGAGTCAGAAGTCTGTTTCTAGGTTCCAGTCAGGTAAAAAAAACCCAAACTCATTCTGCATGTCCCTTGTTATGGCCCCAGGTTATACTGATGAGTTAAAGTTAATTGCATTATTATTATTGTTATTATTATTATTATTATTACCTATACTGCAGTATTATCTCACACTTTCAATCCCAGAGCCTCCTTAGGCTTAGGTCATCCCTTTCTGCTAGTTTACCAATGTAGGCTGCCTCAAAACACAACAGACACAGGGAAGAAACAAAGGAGATAAAGACAACTGAAAGACAAGGTAGCACTACAACAAACATACCGTAGCATTGGAACAAACAAAGCTTAGCACAATGAACTGGCTGAGGCACTATACAGGTAGTTTACTACAAGCATCCTTTTAGGCATTACTATTATGAAGAGATATACAAGCAAATAAAATGCCAGTCAGATTTACTCTGAGAAGAGTTTTGCCTTCCATACACAGCAGGGTGGGAAAAAAAAGACTAAGCTACGTCTGGAAAATTTTGCAAAACATGCAGAAGTTGTCTCAGAAGAGAAATGCTTATCTGTTTTGCTAAGTCTTGCATGTTCTCAAGCAAAGAATATTTTAAATACGTGATCAAATAGAACATGTGAACTTAAAAAATAAACAGACTATCATTCTCATATCTTGACATGAAAGGGTAACATGTAATTACCCAGATTGCTCAGTATCTGGTGACCCACAAGCATCCATCTAGAGAAGGTCACTTCTCATGGCAAAGCCCCCAGCAGAGCCACGATTCCCTCATTCCATGGCTATCCATTTTGTTTCATGTTTTCCTTGACCTTCAGCTAACTATTTTCACCCAGTTGCACCTAATAATTATGGATTTATATCGAGCATATTTCAGTGTCACTTTCAAATATCCATCAAGCTGTGCCTCAGTGACTCTCTGGAAATTCCTATCATCATGGTAGCACACGTATACAAGTAGGTGAGTGTACACACACGCGCGCACATGCAGGCTAGATACTACTAGCTTGCAAAGCTTACAAGGATTTGTGAACATTTATCTACCTGAACAACTGAAAAGTGAAGATGAACCCCACCACTTCCCAGTATCCTGTATAAATCACCTGACATGCCAGCCAGCTCTTTGCTGATATCCCAAAAAGACCACTTCATTTCTTGACTGCCAGCTCAGGATGAACCATTCCCTAGCTGAGATACCAAAGGCTGAGAACACAGATGTCATCCAGAGAAGCTCAAAAGGGAACCACCAAATAAGAAGATTTTCAAGTGACTGTCTTCCCTCCATCTCTAAGTGTGGGCAGGAGTAAGTTTATGAGCTAAACAGTTCATAAAAACATCTGTGTAATGAAAGAAAAAATGCTACCATTAGATTTGTACCATTCCGATATAATGTGTGGGGAAAAAAATGTGAAGGAAGCATAAAGGAAAAGATGTACATCTAAGATGTAAAAGAAAAGAATTTACACTC
>NW_009215820.1:17927-25771 GCF_000690835.1 Fulmarus glacialis
TCATTTGTGCTCACTATTCAGCATAACTCACTGACCAAGCCTCTGGCCAAGATAGCCTCATAAAAAATTAACTCATATTGGAACAAAAGAGGTGTCTTGCTCCAATATTTAATGCATTCAAACACAGATTTATCACTCAGGCAAACAGGATGCAAGTTTATATGTAAGCTATCCAGGTAATCACGATGCATAGTATGAACTGGCTGTTTGATCAGCTGTTGCCGTGTGCGGTCAACCGAATAGACTGCATTCAATGTTTTATATACGAATTATACCATCAAGATAAAGACCTGCTGGCTGGGAGGCAGGAGGCTACAAAGGCATCTTTCCTCCCCACGCCCCTCACTCCCAGCTGAGTTACACAGCGGAAACTGAAAAACGTGAAAAAGTTGAATAGTACAAAGTAATATTTGTAAGATGAACAGGTTTCAAATTAATTAAAACTTCATGGAACTCTTTAACCACCTGAAACATGAAGTACCAAACAGTGGTCATCACCATAACCTAGTCCTTGTAACTGCAAGATGCCAGAGGCTCTAATGAACCACAGCCAGACTCTTCAGTGTTAAGCCAGTGTAAAAATTAGCGCATCTATGATGCATTTTGACATATACACCAGTTACCAGAAGTAGCTCACGAGGTCTCAAACTTTCTAGACCGGACTACCCTTTCTTCTGACAATGGTCTGCACTTTGTGTTTCCCCCATCCTGTCCCCTGCCCTCCCTTCTTCTACACAAACACACAGAGACCCCCTACAAAAATCCTGACGCCCATCATTTCCTTAAGCAGTTCCTTGCTCTCCATCCATATCTGCTAATGCTCCTGATGCCATCAAGAGCCCTTCCTCCTAACACCGAGTCCATGCAGCTGAGTCCCGTGGGGCTGTGGGTGGGGTGGGGACAGCAGCCCCACACATTTGCTAGGTCTGTGGGAACATCTTTCTGGCAGTGGGGGCAGCATGAAGAAGGACAGGGGAGAGAAGAAGAGATGGGGGAGAAGAAAAAGATGCGTTGAATTCCCGTGGGCAGCTTTGTCCCTAAAAATATTTCGCTCTCTTTCTCCTTGGAAGCCTACTCTTCCCATAAATAATATTACCACTGTTTCTTGACTCTTGAAGTCAATGCAACTCCTCTATGGCTTGACAGGGGCTTTCCAGCATCTCCTTTTTTGCTAACTTACCAGAACTCAGGATCTCCACAACTGAGATATTGATGCCCATTCCTCTTTCTGTTTCCTTAGAACACTCCAGCCCCAAATACTGGTCATAATAACGGTTTGTGGAGCAAATACAGTTTTTAAGGGACTTCACACTGACATTACTTTTAAGCAAGCCGTTTGAACAGAAAACTGACAGGACAGAAAAGGTTGTGCAAAATACAAATGCATGGCTGGGTTATTTAAAAGAATACTAGACATTCATGGTTTAAATACGAACGTACTGCAGTGCACTCTCATTGACCACTGAAATCAGCAAAAAATATCTTTAAACAAGGATCATACAACATCACAAAATTATAAACCTTAGACACAAATCAGTCCATAAGGAAATAAAGGTAGTCAATTAGATGAACCATCACATTTTGACAAACCATCTCACAAGGCAGCAAAAACCTTAATATCTGACATGAGTTTACAAGGATGAAATAGGTTATCAGCCCAGAAGGAAAATCATGTTAAGTTAAAAAATGGCTATAAAGAAATTAAATGATTGAAACTGTAATGAGATTAATGCAATTTCCTCAAGAAATTGAAGCCCAGCTGAATGATGACTGATTTCAGAAACATAACTGAGAGCTTTGTAAGTGAATCAAGACACATTCTCTGTAAAGGAAAACCAAAGGAAGGTCTTCAATCCACCATGGCATTGCTTAGAAAACCTTTATAACTATGGTAACCTTTACCATTGCATCAGTGCACTCTGCGAAGTAGCTGCTACAGAACTGAGACAAAACACAAAGGCAAGCTACTCCTGTTCTGGGAAGGGGCAGTGAAACAAAATGGCTTTTTATCTTTAAGTAACAGAACAACTTAACCACAGCTGTCAGTTGTTCTACAAAAAAGGAAACTCTGCCAGTGGGAAGTATGCCAAAATCACCCAGATTGTTTACATACAGAATAGTAACTTCTGAAGAAGAGGAGTCTTCTCAATTGACTAAACTATGCATAATTCATTGTCATTAGCTGCTGTGTAAGGTATGTAAATACAGAGCAAATTCTCTGCCGGTTTATGATACTACAAGCAGTGCTGGAAGTTTACCCCTGGGCCTATCAGGGCTGTGTAAGCCTGCATTGCTCAGGCTCCTACTTAGGCAGTACAAACATGCCTACTTAGCTTTTGCCACCGTTCTCCACCTTTTGATAAGACCACCTCCACTCACTCACTTGATGTCTTTCAGTCCTTGCATACTCCTGAGATCATGTTAGACAGCCTGAACACACCCAGGATGGAGCCAGAGCAGGGGGCTGCTCCTCACAGCCTCTGGGACCGCGGGCAACAGCACTTGACTAGGACTTGCATCATTGTGGTGATGAACACCTTGCCATCTGCTGGAGACTGACACTATGGTCACTCGCTACAGGGGGGAAAGCATGCTGAATCACGTGTCTTTAGAATCACTCCTGTCCTGTATGATGCCAAGGAGTAAAATGAGCAAATCAAAATTCACAAGTACACAGAATGTGCTCTTTTGGCAATCTCTTGATGCTACAAGAAAATTAAAGACAGAAAAAAAGGTAGGCAAAGAGAGACATGGAAGATGGAGACAGAGTATGCAGGTGCACATCTGTGGTCAAGATGACCAAGTAAATTATTTTTAACTGTGTCTTCATGGAAGAAGAGCACAAAGTTGAAATGCTTACTCTTTCTATGTTACCACCTTTGATCTGCAAAACTAAAAATATCCCAAGACAGCAAGTTTGCAGTGTCTATGTTAGCGAATAGTGCAGAACAGCAGATCTGCAGAGTAAAACAGTTGTAACCTGAATACCCAGTATCCATACCATATGCATGAAAAGGGCTTTATTTCACACTAGCTCTTGTATGGTCTTACAGGCTGAACATCCCATTAGGGATCGGAGCTCAAAAGGTGAGCTCCTAGAGCACGTCTTCCCATTTGGTCTTGTGCAAAAATGAATCCGATGCATATGCTCTGAGCCTGCTCTGTTGGTGCACACTGTAGAGCAGTAAGTAGGGTCAATCAGGAGATTTGCTCAAGGTACATGCTTGATCTGAACCAATACACTAATGCAGATGAGTATCTACCACCACCTGTAGTGTGATTAGGTTCTAGCGGAGCGCTAGACTAGACTCTGGCAAATCTAACTAAACTAAAACCACCACTGCAGGTGGTTGCCCAAGTAGACAATGGACTGAACTTTCTTACAAAGAACTTAAAGCCTCTCCTGTGTCTAATCTTGCTTGTCAAAAAATATGCAATTCAGCAGTACAGATAAGAAAATCCTGTGGACTTTGCAGTTTGTAACCCTACTATCAACTGCTACATATAAACTTAGGTTCTCCATCAGTTATTTCCATAATAGCTACCCAGCAATCCCTTGCACAAAGTTTTGCCATCCTAAACTTATCTTTTTTGCCCCTTCCAAGGTGGTTATCACGTTTTGCTGAACAGACAGAATGAACTTTCCCTAATACCACCCTTTCATAAAGGTTAAATAAGCTAATGGAAAAGCTTTCCTTAACGATGCAATGCTTTGAGCCTTGAGAGATAAGATGGCTTCTGCAGGTAGAATGGAAAGCTTCTTATCAAATCAACTTTCAGACTAATTAAGACATATCAGTCAGTGACTTACAATACTGTCCCTGCTGCCTAGGCTACCAAACTATCTCACAACATAATGCAGCTGCTTTCTGTCCCGTTTACTGTGTATTGCCAAGGTTTTTGTGAAAAATCTACAAGTAGAATGGTAGGCTCCCCCTAATTGCTTCATATTCCTTTGAAGTAGCTATGAGAGTAGTTGAATACAAAAGGAAGAATCCCCTGATGGCAGATACAGAGATGGACAATTGAAGATGTGAACGAAGAGCTTCATCATGTCAACTGACAGGGAAATGCCCTGGATTCCCTTTGCCTAAGCACATCCTGGAGAGGGTGGTATCCCTCGGAGAGGGTCACAATCCTCCCACAGATGGGTCCATTCCATTTAATCATGCACAGCTATTTCATCCATGCCCAGCTTTTGTTTTGGTTCGGGATTTTTTCCTGGCCAAATGGGCATCTAGTACAGGACTGCTAGATTGGTAATGTTCTCCAAAAAATAGTGTCTAATTTGGCAAACTATCTTTTCAAAGGAGGAGTATTATGACACTGTAAATTACTACCAGGGAGCAAAAAGAAAACATTCATAAGCGAGCAGTAGAGGTTATGCATCTCTTGTATACTTTTCTTACAACATGTCCCAGATTTGTTTTGAAAAACCATTTTGCCCTCTGCTTCAGTCTATCTTAAAACAGATTGAACATCTTCAGATAATAGCCCCCAAAACACCTGACCTGGGTTTGTATTTTTTAAAGTAATTTGAAACTGGCTCACAGATGCAGTGAGAGTTACTGTAACTATACAGCATATTAGATCTTCATACAAACACAAAGCAAGACTTAAGAAGAAGAGTATAGAGCACAGTGGTATCTCAATAACGCAAGAATAGGTATGTAAATATTTTAAAACCCTAACATTTCAATAGAAATATTGTATCTTACAGTAGGCTTTGGTTCCAAACTTACAGGAGCATGACAAGTTGCTTGTGAACAGGAAAACACTAAGCATACTTCAAATAACATTCGCCATAATTAAAAAAAGGCTTCACTTTTCAGGGGGGAAAAAAAAATCAATTAACGTCACTTTAACTGTAAAATCTGTGCACCAGTAATTTAAGAGAGCATTTTTTTTAAATAGGACTGGCATAACATTAGGTTAAAATCTGATAACTTCTTTTAAAACAAAAAAAGAAAGAGATCCCCATGGCAAAAGCAGGGACAGGAAGGCAGTTTTGAAAACATGTGGAGGAAGTTTTAAAACGAAACCTCTGAACAGATTCCAAGTTTTGATTTTAAGAAAATTCCTGTCATCGGTGTCTCAATTAATTAAGAAGATAAGCAAGTTCGATGACACAACCTCATAGTTTTCTCATTGTTGTTTCCATCCTCATGCTTAAGGAGTCCTTCCAGGAAAAAGAGAGAGCTCTGAGGAAACAGCAGAACCTGTCACGATGCAAATTCCAGCTCTGTGAGAACCTTTTACGTTTCCGATCTAAATATTCTTTAGTACCAGGCATACTACATATAATGTGTGGCGAAGTGTTTTCATATATGCATTTTTAAGTTGGGAAATTTTCTCCTAAAATATCCCTTTTTAATCCCCACCATTCCCTAAAATTTCAAGGACTTCAGCAGAAGTTTTACTCACAAAACAGAATCTACCCCGTAGTAAATCCTCCTGTTCCTCAAATGTCTTCATTGTCGTAATAACTGTATTGAGATGATCTGAAATCTTCAGAGAAGCCACAGATCTTTTTTTTTTAGACTGGAAAGAAATTAATGAAGACTAATTTTGAATAGATTTTCATTACATAACACTTAGATCAGCCAATTCTTTAGTTTTATTCTTTGTTTTTCAATGAATCTGCAATAAAGGACACTGAAAATGATTCAGCAATGGTATCTTCAGATAAAACATCAGCCCCTTCAGAAGGGAACAGTGACTGTCAGGGTTGTGAAGGCCTCTGCACTGCTATTCCATTATGAGGTTTTTTACTCTTCAAATTTTAAACCCTACTTATTAAGTATGGATAAAAGATGGGCAGAACTGCTGCCAAAGAGGGTCAGAGCACTGCAAATGGACAGCTTTTATTAACCTAAATAAATAAATAGAAAAGAGAGCGCTGAATGGCACCTCTGCAACATGTTTGTTCGCATCCTCACAGCAGCATCAGCACAGCAGGTCTTTGTTTCTTCTGTGATTACCTGCTTTGCCTATGGCTGTAGTGGCTAACTCAAGCACACCTACTCTGAAGGTCACGAGACCTTTCCGCTGTTTTACAGCCGTGCTCGAACCGATGCCTTCCTCACCTAAAGGCAATAACAGTAAAGTTCAGTCGATGCGCCTCATGCGGCTCAAAAAACAGTGTCTTTCTGAAGGAATGCACATCAGATCTGGAGCAATAACAAACCTGGTCTCCAAGGAGCGACCCATTTTAAAAATCATATACTTCACTCTCCAGTGGACAGGAGAAGAGATCTCTGCAGCAGTTTGGCACGTCAGCAGAAGTTTTCAATCAGGGCAAGGAGATAGAAAACCATAGTTCCACCACCTGGCTGCAAGGTCAATGATTTACAGAGAAGTGTGTGGGCAGAAGGCAAAGGTGAATCAGGAGTGGTACACAGTAGCTAAAGGAAAGTGACTGAATAGAGGTGCTTAGTCATTAATAATTTTTGTACATGTATATTTTTCCAGCCTCTGCGTGAGGACAGGAGAAGAGCTGCTACAGCATGAAACTAGAGTGCTTTGGTGAAGATTTGGTGTAAAAGCAAGTAAATAGAAAACTGGTTCCTTACATCCCCCCTGCCACTTGCTGCTGTCTGCAGGCAGCAAAGAGCAAAGTACACAATTTAATACGGCATAGCACTGCTTCTCTGTTCCAAGTGCTCTTTCAGAAAAACGTATGTGGGCTGTGCAGGCCTGCCATGAAAATATTCCCATGGCAACCATGAAAAACAAGGGTATACTAAAAGCTGTTACACTAACTCTTTCACTCCAGCTCACTGAACAGAGGGAACCTGTAGCACTACTCTGTACAAAAACGGGCCACTGGAAACGTTTTCATTTAGAAGGCATGAATAGATAGTTACCACTGGTTAATTTTCTGTAATCGACTTTCACTGTGAAACACGGTGTAAGTTAAAAATTAGCCATAAGACTGTGTTCAGAATCAACTGTGCTTTACAGAAAAGCGATGGTTAATTTTTGCTAATCGCAGAAACATGCCTGAAACATTCAATAATTATTCAGCAATTTGTTATCAGAAAATCATCCTTAGGAAATAAGGCCAACAATTTTGTTCACTGCATTTTGTATATCATTCAAATTGCATGCTGCACACCTTAATATAATGGTTAAATAGACATCTATATGTAAATAAATAGTAGAAATTAAAAGCCACGTAAAAAAAGGATGAATAAAATCATGTTTTGCAACACATCTCGAGTAATTTGTTTGCAGTTTGGCACAAGATACTACTTGGATCTGTGGACGTATGCATACTCACTATGCGCTGAGGAGATGAACATACAGCACAGGAGCTATCACACTGCTTATCTCCCAACACTAACACACCAAAAAGCAACCGTTTGATATGGCAAAGGCACAGAAAAAAATTTAGTGCACATACACAATTTACTTGGGCACGTGCATCTCGGAACAAAACGCACGATAGAGAAGATTCGCTCTGGGCAGGCACAGTGGTCTTCTAGCCAGGATTAGGTTAAAAACAGCAGATTGCTACCCAGTGCAACAAGGCTTTCAGGCCTGCTGCCCATTTCTGCCAGACTGCTCACGCTGAATGAGGAACTAGAAACTTACTAAATGATCCAGCTGATTTCAGGCATTTTTCCTTTATGCTTCTAAGCAGAAGGCACCCCAAGATTTAAATTACTCATGTGTGACCGAGGGCCTCTGCATAACACACCTGGACTCAGTGCAGAGGATGCAGAACGCTTATAGCTTCGCCTGCCCAAAACTTCCAGGGGCTCCAGGAAGAATTACACAGATTCAGGGGATGCTGGGGTTGGACAGTGGAAGAACCAGAAAAATAAAATAAAATAAAAAAT
>NW_009215821.1:0-12756 GCF_000690835.1 Fulmarus glacialis
GGCTCCGCGTTTTGGGAGGCTGTGTCCGGCCCCGCGGGGTTGGGGCCTGGCCGTGCCGATCCTCTGGCTTTCGTTATTATACCGTGGGCATGAAGCCGTGCGTGCCAAAAAAGTTCTCTTTGATGTTGAAAGCAGCAGTCTTGAGCAACAGATGCCGCTGACTGGTCTCCTATTTGCATTAGGTCCTTAGAGAATTTGGAAAGCCTTTTAAAAATGGGAGGAAGACATATGATCAAGATGCTTAAAGCCTATAGTAAGGAGTCAAAATGAGGACGTTATTCCTGCTTATAAGTAAATGAAATAGAAAAATGGACTGGGGCTGGGGATGGACTTTGGCAGGTCCTCTTGACCCTTCCTACTGCGAGGCAGATCAAATAGCTCTCTGCCAAACTAAGTGTCAGAAAATTAATGTGCAGCTTGCACATTCTGTGAGAAGAATAATAGCTGTCCTTACTCTTGGAAAGTTTTCTTCATGCCTAATCCAGAATTTCAGTCAGGGTGGGAAGAAAGAAGCATCAGCTGGAGCCAAGGTGGCTGGTGCTGATGCTGCTCAAGAGGCAGGGCAGCAGGGCCCGTGACTTGCGCAAGACCTGGAGCGCTCTGGAAGGAGATTCTGGGGAACTTTATGGTCGTTTTAGAACTGTCCAACCTGAGTCATTTTTGGTTTAGTGAGGTGATGTCATTTTGTTGTGTCCTTACCAGGTGTGGATGTTAACTGCCCTCCTGTCTTTCTGTTACATATTGGAAGACTCTTGATGTGTCTTCCCTCAGTTAGCTTTTCCCTGGGCTAAAACCCTCCATTTTCTTCAGTATCTCTTGTAGGCCATGCTTTTTAGTGTTGTTTTGCTTGTTCTACTAACTTTTAAATATATGGGAGTAAGGGGAAAAACTTCTTTAAAACCATGAATATATGTGCCTTGTAAGAGCTTCAAAAGACAAGTAAACTCCAGAATTCAGTTCTTTCAATCCTTTGTGTAATACTTACTATAATACAGGAATTTAAGAGTCTTCAAACAGTAACCTGCTCTTCTGAAGGTCTGCCTTGCAGTAGGAAGTAAAGTAAGTAAATTGGCTTTGGTTTTAATCAGGTTTCTTCCTGGTATGAAGACATTGTTATGCAAAATAATCCATAGACTTTAACAGAGGAACAGGATATTTCAGAGTAGAACAAAGACCTTGTTAAACTAGGAGCTTTTTTCATTGCAGTCTTTATAGCACCAGAATACTTACTGTAGTGATGTTTATGGTATTCTTTGTGTTTATATTGCTATGCTGTCATCTACATTTTAGTATTGGGTATTATATATACTATCAACCTATACAGTAGGCTTAATTGTATAGGCGTAGTAAAATAAGATTTACGAGTTTATAGTAGACAATCAGTATTTATTGCATATTACACAAGGATGGTGAGTATTGTGTACAGACTTGTAAAACAGATGAGTATTCAGGTTATTTTAAGAGAATGAGTTGATGCTTGGTAAATATTTCTTTGAAAAGTTGTTTCAAGCTTAAATATTTTGAAAGGAAATGATAAAACTCAGATCCTGAAAGGTATTTTGGTATCTAATTAGTATCATCAGGGGCACCTAAATAACTGAAGATCTGTGCCTCAATCTTGAATGTGTTGAAGAGCAAAGGAGCACAGTTAGTAGTTGTAATAGCATAATTATTGTGTATGTCTAAGTGCGTGAAGTAATTGTTTGATAAAAATGATACTGAGAATCCAGAGTGAGTGCTTTAGAAGTGAATAAAAAGTCTTTTATTTTGTGAAATATTTTTGTTACTGATACTAGTATTAGGCTTCATACCTATAAAGGAGTTTTTATCTTTCAAATAGATCTTTAGAAGGTTATAGTATTGTCTTGAAGGTTGTTAATTTTAGGACCTCATGATTATTAGAGTAATAAACTTGAAATGAAAACTGCCATTTAAAATCTCCAAAAGATGGGGCTGCTCTGTTGAGAATGAGTGTCTTGTCTTTTTACATGCACAGATGTCCAGTCAAAAGCCTCAGTGTCCAAAATGGAGTTACATATTTTGAAAGAAGTCACTAACATTAATACTGGAGTTTGGGATGTGATCAGTGGATTTACTTTTTTTTTTTAATAATGCAAGTTACTGTATTTCGTAAAACTTTAAAAATTGCAGTCATTTCTTAATAGCTCACAATTACAACTTTATAGTGCTTGTACATTTTAATACAAAGCTTTCATCACATTCATAAAAGTGTCATTAGTCATAGTTTACTTAAGTACAAGCACTTATTCAAGCCAATAAGTTAAATCCATCTTCAGAAATATGCCTGTATTTGGATTAAAATAATACTTTGACTGGATGTGTCAGTGACTGTTAAAAAAAATAAGAGACTGTTACTGCTGCTGGTGTCTTAGTGAGTGAGTGATATTATTTCCTAAAGGAAAATCAAATTAATAATAAAAAATGATGAATATTATTCTGTTGTTTGTGGGTTCCATTTCCTTGACCAGAATGGTCAGCTCTTACTGTAATATTACAGACAGGAATAAAGAAATAGAGTTCAGACTTGGGTTTATCAACTTTATCAGCTTAATATGCATTTCTGATTGATACAATTGCCTCTAAGAGGCACAGCTTAGTTGGTTTGGTAGATGGAAGCTCCTGCTGTAGGACTTCGGTGCAAAAAATGTGTTGACATCGTTGGTGTATACCTACTGCTAGAGAGATGAGTCTAGGTAAAATATTGTATGAGGGATGTTTCTGAATAGTGAAAGAAGTATTCCAGAAAGGTGGTAGTTTCAGAAGAGGGAGTTGTATGTTGCCAGTTCAGGGGTAAGTTATTTTTAGAAGGAAGCTGAAAGTATGCAGATGCACGGTGGATATATGCAGCTAAATTTACTTGTGCTTTAGGATGGTGAAAGGTTATAAACATACTACTGTGCTAATAACATTTGCAGTCCTAAATTAAACTAATTAAACAAAAGGGGAGGAGGATTTGTTTTTGTATTTTTCCTGCTGGTCGCAGTAGGATAGAGTTGAATTAAGTAGCTTAACAAAGAGGAAGAAAAGTATTAGGTGATAAAAGCCACCTCTTTTCTGAGATCAGCTTCACTTCAGCATGAACAAATGAAGAAGTGTATCTTGATGGAGGGCAGTAAGGGCCTCAGGCTGTTAGAACAAAAGGAGATGACAGCCATTTTAAAGGAGATTTTTTGTGATGCTCTGTCTCTCGGGAAGCATTATAAATCAGCAGATGCAGGTTGGCAGTCAGTGTGTGAGATTTCTGTAGATTTTTAACTGAGAGGAAGTTCACAGGATTCGTTTTTCCTATTTGACTATCACTTGAGGTAAAAAAATTACATGATGCTGACTGTGACATTGTCTAAATGTCCATTTCAAAAAATAAAAAGTTCTGTATAGTGCAATTTTGTAGAAGTTAAAGAAGTAGGTCAATGTGCCAGTGAAGCTGAGCTTGACTTTAACTTTGGCACTTTGACTGCCAATCTGATTCTGTAATTTTAAATGAACAAGCTAGAAACAAATGTCTGGTAGAGGACACCCTGTGTCTTGGCAGTTGTGTTAAGCCAACATACATGCTGAAGTTAAGGAAAACATTTAAGTATATGTCTAAGAAGTTAATCGCCTATATAGTTTTATGTCCTTGGTAAAGTTGGAATCAGTTAGCAGGTTTAGAGGAACATGTTCCTGTAAACTGGATTCTACTGTAAGTAACTTGTTACTGTATCAGCTAAAGCATATGTAGTATTATGTAGGTAATCTGAAGATCCCTGTTAAAAAAAAAAAACCTGAAAACCAAAAAAACCTAAATGTAGGTGGCTTTATGTGCATGGGGACTTTTCATGTTAGTGTGCGAGTCCATCTTACGGAGCACGCTGCAGAATTGTAGTCCTGCTTTGTTGTTTAGCAGTACTTTTTAAACCAAGGTAGGACCATACACCTTCTTATGAGGGTCTGTTTAGATTTTTTTTTTTCCCCCCTCTCTCCTTTGCCTTGTAGTGAGAAATGCACCTGTTGAAGACCAAGATATTTCTTTGCCTCATCACAGATGTGTCTAAAACTGGGAGCATAGTTGCAATAAGTTCATAAGAAAAGTAAATTGTTTAATTTTTTCAAATGTCATAAAAATCTCCAGTATTTACTGAGATGTTATTTTATTAATTACACTTTTAAGTCTGAATAGTTTTTCTCTTTTGGAATAGAAATCTGTTGGTACTAGATAGAATGTGGGCTTTTGGAAAAATCAATTGAATGAGATTTGATCCAGCTAATTTTACATCCTAAAATGTAAGCAGTTTTCAGATATTCGGGAAATGGAAGTACAGGTTTGCATAAATTTTCCAGTTGGCTTATGTACTAAATTGTCATTAGTTTGATACACACAACTTCTCACACAATAATTACACCCTTTTTAAAGAGGTCACCTATACTTAATTCATGTTTTCCTGTATCAGAAGCTCTGGAATTCTCTACAAGTGTAACTAGCTTACTTTAGTTTCAGTCAACATGTAGTAAAGTGTTTTCCTTTTCTCTGTCTCATTTGTTGCGAGTTGCCAAAGAGTAAGTGATAGGGAACCAGTATTTTAGTTTATATTTCATAGTTTTGTTTACTGAATTATGTTGCATAGCTAGTATGACTTTCAAAATAATGGCAGTAACGGATTTGTGTCATCTTAATAAACAATTAGAAGCATAGGCAACCTGAAAAAAATGACGTTGTGAGGCAGACAGAAATTTGGCACTGGCAGCAAAGTGTACAAGCAGTGATTTAAAAAAAAAATTTAATTTGTGCTTCTGTAAGTACGTGCAAACAGAACGATACAGTCAAATACAAAGTAATACAGTGGTAAGAAACAGTACATAAAGCAAAGTGAAAACAATAATAGGTTGCTGCAGAAAGGTGTTTGAATGATAGAGATGGAAAAGATGTGCTGCAGAAAGAGGTGTTTGAATGATAGAGATGGAAAAGATCAGATGACTGGCGTATAAATGTTGGTTGATGTATCCATTTATGTAAATGGAAATCAAATTTTTAAGATGCTTTACATGTATTATTATTACGTTATCTTTTAATCGTTGGGAGGAAAAGTGTGCAAATAATTACATATCCGGAATGGACTGCAGCAGAGAAGATAAAGTATGAATGTTGTTTTGCATCCTTTTAATTTGCTGACCAGTCTTCTGAATGTTTTGTCAGGACTAGAATGGAATCTGAGAAATGGAGCAATTCATTTGTAGATGTCTCATGTACTTTGTATTCTGTAGGGGACATATTAAAGGTGGACTAAATTAATTTATTATTCACTTGTGCGTTCAGGTCATACACTGCATTTTTACCAAGACTACCTACATAGCTACACTACTGTAGTGTTTGCTTAGGGATCAGTAGTCATAAATTTTGTCCTTCATGTTCTTATTAGCCACATGATAAAGATAATTCTGTTAAATTTAAAGGTGTAACTAAAAACTCAGGTCACATATGTCCTTTTTGAGGTCACAATAATAATGAAATAAAGGCTTTAAATTTCATTTTAGAATTTGTAAGTACAGTCTTTTAAAATAATTTCTTGAAACAGGCTGCTCATTTTCATCACTGACAAGGGGTAAGCATTCTTTGGTTGTGTTGAAATTGTTTTTTTTAATCAACAAAAATTATGGTTCCCAAGTGTATAATTTATTCAGAAACTCATATTTTGTACAGGGCTGTCACATTGTTTAGTTTTGCAAGGAGCACAGTCAGATTAATAGGGCTCTGATCTGTTTCATGGTTTCTCATTCAAACCAGTCCATTAAACTTAATAGTGTGTGAGAAATTGCAGCAAGTGCTGCTTAATACGCAGGAAGAATTGAATAGTCAAGACTGAGGAAGGGTAGACTGTTCTTGTCTTTTGGAGAGCTGTAGTGGAAGTGGTGAAGCAACACTGGTGAGATAATAGAGACAATCTTTTCTGCCACCAATTAGAGAAACATAATATTTGAGAATTTCGGATACTTCACATCTAGGGGCTGATGCCAAAGTTAGGGGTCCCCATGAAAACTGACTAGTATGTGGGCTGCGTGGTTCGTAACTCTGCACGACAGGCTTTTTTGTTGTTGAACCACCACCGCTTGCATATCTGGTGTCTGTGAGTATGTTTAGGCCTCAGGCTATAGGAGCTACAGCTGTCACGTCCTGAAAAATTGTTTTCTATCCTGCAGTTGTGTAACGTTATGGGAACACTTAGGAATAATGATTTCATTTTTTGTAAAGCATAATTAGGGTTTTTTTTAAAAACTACTTTTGCCTTTAAGCGACATTTCTGTCTTTAAAAAAAATGCCCCCAAAATGTAATGTTAAGCAAATATGCTAGTGTCTATCTTGATATTTATATTGCTTTTTTTGCATGTACTGGGGCAGAAGCCACAGAGTAATTGCAGCATTGTAGTGTGCTCTGTTGTGTTTCATGATCCTAGATCCTTCAGCCTTTAAATCAGATGGTTAATAGCCCTGATCAGGAGTGAATGTTTAAATACATAAATACGCATGTCAGTAAACTTTCTGGAGTCTAGCATGAATTACATGAGGATTGCTGCTGAAGAAGTAAACACACCTCATATACTTTATTTGTCTGTGAATTTTGGTTTCATCCCATGGCAAGATTTCTTGTAAAAACCTCTCTTGTAAAATTAGCTATTAAAAATATATATACCGGAGGCGTTTTATTGGTTACAGAATCAATGGAGCTTGTGAAATGTCACTTCCTACTGATTTGTGGGGAATGATTTGTCCTGATGCAAACATCGAGCACTTTCTCAAGTCACTAAGACCTTCCGATTCAGGCACACCCAGTTCTCTTCCATGATCTGTGAGTTTACACACCACAGCATCCTTTGCCTTTTCATCTACCTGCGGTTTTGGTGAGTTGGCGGGAGAAGAGGCAGCAGCACAGTCACTAGCTCAGAACTGCACGCGTGGTGCCTAGCCACTGCACTGTTTGCTCTTGTCTCTGGGTGGATTAAACAAACCAGCTAAGGTCTGACTCTTCCCACTTTTCCTTCCGTGAGGGCACTAATCCGTCGCTCTTTCCTACTGAGCAGCTGTTTTGTGCAAAACTTGTCTGTTGTAGGAACTTTAACCATACACACCTTTACCCCTCTAATGGATTTGTTTGAATCTTGAAAATGGATTCAATTAAAATCAGCAGGGAGGGAAGGCAAAATAGGGAGAAATGTACACATACAGATAAAATGATGGCACAAGACTGCCTTGTTTAGGAAACTAAGATAGAAATGATGAAATGTTACCAGTTTTTGTGCTTTTTTTTGTTGCTGGTCTGCTTGTGTTCGATGTTTCTTGAAGTCTTAGCTGCTGGCATCTAGAGATGATGTCATGGTTTAACCCCAGCCGGCAACTAAGCACCACACAGCCTCTCACTCGTGGTGGAAAAAAATAATCTTTCATTTAAAAAAGACAATTTTCAGACCTTTATGAGTTAAGAAGGCTTGGTATGAGAATGAATTAGGTGTACCCTAAAGGCCTGAAATGAAAGGAAAATGAAAAAAATCCTTAAAGAATATTTGCTACTTTAAAGGCATTTGCTGAGTGCTTGGCTTATGACTTTTAGTCACTGGAGGCTGGTAATATGGTGGATATTTTTGTATCTAGCTTTCCTTTGCTGAAAAGTCTGTGTGTTTTCTAATATGTCCATTACGTTTAGTCTTTTTTTTGAGCTAGAAATTGGTATACCAAAAAGTGCATCATTACAAGCCTCAAAAAGCATTCATTACACTTTGATGTTGAGGGAATTTGGGTCTTTATCTCATTTTTATTTGGTGTGGTGAATGATGCCACTGCCTTCTCCTAGGGTTATTCAGGCCTATGACCTAGCTTTCCAAATTGAGTCCTCCTGTCTGGACCATGGAGAAGTCTTAGATATTTTTTCAAATCTATTAGCTCAAATAAAACTCTTGTCTGTACTGCAGAAATTATTGGTATGATAGCTCAGAAAACAAAAAAGCTTTTCCCAAAGCTAAAAACATTGTCATTATTTTATCTGACAACGTCATCTCTCTGTTTGCTCCCCACCTACTGGTTTCCCTTTCAGTAGCGAGAGGTGGATTGTTTCCTGTCAACATGGTATGTTAGTTGCCATCGTCCCACTTTCTGAAATTTTCTGTCTGTGTGTGCTCCCTCTGATGCTTTAGATCTCAGAGGTCTCAATATTGCCATCTTCTAATGCCTCATTCAAGCAGTGATGGTTGTGAGAAATGGTAACTTGTGGTTTTACCATGCCATCTGTTTACTTCCTGTTGTGCAGTTCTATACACAAATACCTCTGTATCTCTACTTCTCTTTCATGTTACATTTATTCATCATTTCCTTCGTGTCTTTACATTGTAAGTCGTTCAGGGCAAGGTCCACATTTTTATTCTTCATTATGTACAAACTTAGCATAGGATCTTTGAGTATGGCTCTGACATCTTACAGAAATAAATTATTTTTTGTGTAGTTGTTACAACAGAAACATGTACAGGTGGATGAATAAGTAGTTTTTTATGAGAGTTCAGATCAACATATGAAAAAAATGATAAGATATGATACAAAATAATTGGAAGATACCTCAGTGATGGGTTTTTTTGTTTCTAAGGCTCAAAGCCCTCTCCCTCCTAATGAAAAACACTGATTAAGACTTCAAGAACTTCATGACTGTCAGTGCAATCAATCCCAGCATTTAAGTTGAACTTTATTATATTGACAGCTTAAAATACATATTTAGCATAAGATCATTTATATCAAACACAACTTTTTGATAACTCATAACTGCTTGAACAGGAAATAAGAACTGTTGATTAAAAATAGGAGGACATTCTGTCTGGACTGTTTTGTCTAGAGATTTTTTTTTTTAATTTTTGCAATAATATTTTTGAATGCTCTGCGGAATAAGTATTTGTCTGTTGCTTGATGCCATGATTTATTTTCTTTTATATCTTAAGAAAAAAAGAATAATTTATAAATTCTTGAGTTATTTCAATTGAAATTTTGTTTTAATTTTCGTAGGTGTAAGATCTCTGTGAAATAGAAAATACCTGGGAAATGGCAAAATACGCCCAAAAATTGAGTAAATATATTTAGTTAGCCTTTCAAAACTATTCTTCTGGTATCATCTGTGTGTTAGATTGTTTGGAAGATAAATATTGAGTTTTACCATTCAATTAATTTGACCAAGATCTGCAATTTACTCGAATTGTAGACTTTTATTTAGAGTTACAAGTAGCTTGATTATAGACCAATGGAGTGATAATCTGAAATGGTAGGTCTTTCTGAAATAGCATGTGTTTACTAGTACTTTGTGGAAGAACAGAAGAAAAACAGACTTGTGGGATTACCTTTCTTCCTCCCACCCCAGAAAGATCAGATCAGTATTAAAGTTTGGTTTGGTTTTTTATTCAGAACAGCGAGGAGAAAAAAGGTAAGAAACCAAGGAGTATGTCTTGTATAGTTGACAGTGTATGGATTGTAATTGGGACAGTAAATACAAAGAAATTAACAGTAATGTGTCTAATAATTATTGATAAATTGGAGAACATGCTTGCATGAGGTACTTTAGAAAAATAAGTGATTCTGTCAGTAATGCTGTTCTTTTTTTCTTAGTCTTTTCCATAGTGTCTCATTTATGTAACTTCTCAAGAGTTCTCAGTTAGCAGTCAGTATTGAACTGAAACATTTCTCAGAACACTTCAGGAAAAGTTAGTGATCGTTGTCCCCAGACAAGAGAGATGGGAAGAGTGAGGCATTGAAACAAATGGTCTGACTTCTTTTAGTAAAGAAGAAACTCGGTTATTTTCTGGTTGATTTCAGTAAGCTTTGGCTTCCATTGTAAGGCCCAGACTGGGCACTTTCCATTGTCATTGCCACCGAATTCCAGTTACGGATCTTGGTCTGAGAAAAATATCCAAGACTTCAGTGAGTCAGAGACAAATGAGCATATCTCAAGAGGCATTGATGTTGCCAACAGGTGTCAGAATAAAAGGAAAAAAGCTGTGCAAATTCCATCTCTCTCGTATCCTCTGTGCTTGATTCTCCAGTTCTCTCCCCATCTGCGCTATAGGGCTATATGTAGGTTTTCATGATTAAATCATACTTCCATGAGCCACAGTCCAGTCCTGCTACTAACTGTGTGTGGCCTGGGGCATAGACTCACAAATGAATTAGCAGAGAGAAACTAAGGTGTTTCCTTGCAGTGTGATACTTGCTAATGCGTGATGATTGCTATCTGCACAGTTGTATACGGCCCTAACTACAGAAGGGCTCCTTTTTTGGCTGAATCAGCAAGTTACTGTTAAAGGATGTTATGAAAGTAAACATACTACCTTCTCTTCCACCTCTGCCCTTTGTTGTTCCCCAATGAAAAGTTTCTGTTCTTTATTTGTTGTTTGGTGGCTCTTCCTAATCTCTCCTAACCGTGAAGCTCAATGGTCGCCTGTGAGTGGGTGTTCGTTACTTCTGCCCCAACTGGCTTCTCCACAAATTCTAGAACAGTTGCAAGTGACCTTCGAAATACATGACATCTCTCGTTTGACAGTCTTGTTGGAAAGTACATTCAGAAAGCTGCCAATTAAAGGATTGGTACAGTTGCTTGTACAACATTAATTTATCCTCGTTGTGCTTATGCAAATTGAAACATTATAATTATAATGATCTGGCACCATCTTTTTCTGTAGAACCCCTGCCTCACGCAGTGAACAGTGCTCTTGGAAGGCATGGCCTTACCAATAGTGCTTGTTTGTGCTCATCACTTCCCCCTCTGTCTCTGCCTCCTCTCTGAGTAGCTTCCAAAATTGAATGTAGAGCTGTTGAATTTCCAGTGGTCTTTCCATATGATCCCTTTATAACAAAGTGAGGGAGTGTGGATAAAAAACAGTGCTAGTAAGAGTAATATAAAGGAGAATTAGGTGAGCTGCCCAAGCTGAGAAAGGCAGAACTTCTGTGAAATAATGTAAAGATTTGACAGCCTTCATAGAAATAGATCACAAGATTTGAAACGAGCTTATTTGCTTTTCGGTGTGACTCTTGTATCTGCATCTGTTCCTGGGGATAGATTTATGACTTTTCATAATGTGTAAATAGATTACTTCCGTGATGTGTGCTCATACCATTTCTCATTTCGCTCTCTTTATCAAAACAGTAGGATACAAATTTAAATCCTAGGTCATATGCAGAGTACTGGTTTTTTTATTATGAGTTTGACAGTCTCTTTGTGATCCCTTTGGAGCATCATGCATGTCGCAAAACTGGTAGCCATCATTCTCGCTGCTTTGTAATTTGCACAGGGAAATTTTTTTTTTTAATTTTGCCAGAACTCTATGCTGTTCCTTATATGGCATTCTCTACTAGGTGGGGCTGGACAATATTAAACTGGTGTACTTTACCTGTTCTGCCACTTTCTGCTTCTCCAGGCATTTCAGATTGGAATGGATGAGTGTGTGTGTGTGTGTGTGTATATAAAAAAGTAATAAAAGTTAGTATGTTAGCTGTTAGTACCTGTTTGAAAGGAGGAAGACATTAGTGGTCTTTTTTTAAAAGTGGAAGTAATATCATTATACATTATATAATAATAATAACAAATAATTACAAAGTAGAAGTAATATTGTTATACATTATGTGAAATTGTGACTGGGTCAAACTGTGCTTCATTATTAAGGTCTTAGTTATCTGCTCTTTATCTGCTCTGTACTATGTCATCACCTCTTATGCTGGAGATTTTTTTTTTTTTTTTTCCTGCTACTTTAGTTCAGGGATGTGTGTCTGCTTTTGTTTGGGGATAGATAATCCGTAGCAGAGAGACTTTAGCAGTGGCTGGTCATTGAGGAGAACAATGCAGTTTTGTAAGTAACACATTTCTCTAAAATTATATGGCTTTATGGTATTTTATATGGCTTTATTTAAATACCATCTTACTGCAGAAGGCAATTTCTGCTTTAGAGTTCTGCACGGGTTTACAAATTATTCAAGTTTTTTGTCATTCTGGCACTTGGAAGATGGAAATGCATGCAGCCCCATTCTTTGTCAAAAAGTAAATGCTAACCTGGTCTGTTGAGGCTCCATGTAAGCAGACAGAGAGAGGTGATTCTGCTCTCTTCTGGGGAGTCTGGTCTGAAATGAGCAGAGCTCATGAGCAGGGTGTCTCCCTCCCTCCGGTCCCGGAGATGTGGCGGCATGGCTGGGGGCAGGGAGGGAGATCATCATTCTTGGCAGCAGCAAGTTGGAGATTGGCTTGACCCATCTCATCAGCTTGCACTCTAATTTAGGTGCTCTGAATCACCTCTGGAAGAGCCTACTTATGTCTGATAGTTATGCTGGAAGCTTAAGGAGGCTGTCCATCTAAATTATTACCTATTATTACCTAAAGTTAGACCCAGTAAGTACTCCCCACTGATAGTCAAATCCTTCCTACTTTTTTTTTTTGTCTCACTGATACAGACCTTTTAAAGCAGTGATGTAGTTGAATGGGGTGATTGTTGGCTTGCAATTTGATATTCAGTGCAAATTTGAACGTTAGTATAATGTTATTAAATTATCTAAAATACCCTACTTTAATATGAGAGGGTTTTTTTGAAGAAACAGTGGCTTTTCTGTTTTGCTTTTTAGTTCCAAATTTTTGGAAGCAAAAATATGATCTGGGAATTTACTTAAAAATATTAAGCATGATCAAAATTCCCCTCCCCTGAGATCATCTTCTGTGCTTTTTTGGGCAAATAGTAGCTTTAAAGCTTTTCTAA
>NW_009215822.1:0-2018 GCF_000690835.1 Fulmarus glacialis
GCCCCGTACCTCCCGGCAATCCTTCCCCTGCTCCTAGGAGTCAGCCTGCCCCTCAGCCTGCCCGAAACACCCATGTCCCCTTTGTTCCCGGTGTTGCTGCTGTTCTTTTGCCTACCGGTGTTTAACCCTGCCCTGGATCTAACCCTGGGGGTGTTCAAAAATCCAGACCCGGCCCTGCGTCCTGTGGATTGTCTCTGTTTCAGCCAATTCCCACCTCTGAATTAATAGAGCAAAAAATAATGCAGAAGTTCCCCTTCAGACCAGACACCGCTGTACTCTGCTTAACTATGAACTTCAATGCATCCATTGTACATTTTTTTCTGTTTATCAACATGTGGTGGGGTAGGAAGTCCGAGTGGAGCTCAGACCACGATGAGCGCAGACCTCCGCAGCCACTGGCCAACAAACTGCATCGCAGCCGGGACCCTCCGCCGAGGCCACGTTCCCGCCACAGAAGTGTAGGTAGGCTGCGCAGGACAAGGCTGCCCCTTGCTTTTCCCGTTATCTGTAACATTGGCAATAAATAATAACACAGAACATTTTCATAGAGCGCTTCGCATCTGCAGAGCACCCCGCAAGCACCCGTCGGTGCAGAGCATTTCCGGAGGATGAGTGCCTTGCTGGAGGCTGGTGGCAGGTAGGGACCGGGGCGAGGTCGGTGGGACTCTCCATCAGGCAGAGCTGCCTCTTTAAACGAGGAAGGAGGATGGCAGGGAGAGAACTGTGGGCTGCTCCGGGTCCTGTTTGATCCTTATCATCCTTACATTTTTGTGTATGATTCAATAAACTCCTTTGCTTGCACAACTTACTTGATTCTCATCGGCATGACTCAGGTGCAAATGATCCGCTCACATGAGCAAGTGATAGAGTTGAGCCCCATGGCTACAAAACCTTCAAGAGATCCTGATTTTGATTCATTCGGCCTGGAGGGCAAAGCCAAGCTCTTCCCTCTTCGAGGCCCTTGCAGAGGGAATGGGGCAAATGAGGGTGGCAGGGCAGGTACGTACCACACCGGCTGTGCAAAGGGGGCTCCCAGGCATGGCCGAGGCTGGCATCTGCTTGCTAAACCTGCAGAAGGTCTGTTAGAGTTTGGGGGGCTCCTGGAGCCCCTCTTCCCCCAGGAAGAGCCCTGGAAGCCCCCGAGGAAGCTCTGGGATCTGTTGTCCCGGGTCGGGCCCTAGCCTCAAGCAGACAGGGCGGGCTGGGTGCTTGGGGGATGCGCATCAGCTCCAGCGAGCTGGCTGCAGGGGAATTGCAGGGCTCAGCACCTCTGAAAGCCCAGCCGTCGGGATGCCCAGCTCTGCTTGGAGGTATCTCACTTCTAGGTGCCTGTGCTTGCAGGTGACTTGCCTGAAAACACACAGAGCATCCCTGAGCTGCAGGTCTTCGGGAGCGTGTCCAGGCAGGAGGATCGCTGTGGCAGGCAGAAAGACGATGCCACTTTCTGCTCACAGGAGGGTCCTGTATCCGTGGTGTCCTGGAGCTGTGGGGAAGCTTCTCCTCTGGCCCCAGGCCTGCAGGGGCTCCAGGGGACAAGCTGTCTGCAGCTTCTGCTCCTATTTGTGAGGGGAAGGGTAGGAGGACCTGCGCTGTCCCGTGGCAGGGTGCAGGGTGTTCTCTCCTGACAGTGCCCCAGTGCCGGTCCAGTGGTGACTCCCGTGTCCCTAGCCCAGCCCTTACGGGAAGAAGGGCTCTTGGGGACAGCTTTGGTTTGCATGTGCCCCAAGACTGCAGGCAGGGAGGCGGGCAAGTGAGTCACTGCAAAGCCACGGCTGAAATGCGGAGCTGTGCCCGGCAGCCTGGGGAGTGGGGCAGTGGCTGTGGGGGGAGGAGGAGCGCTCCTGGCCTGGAGCTCGAGATGGGGACTGGCGTGGGGATGGAGGCTTGCCATCTCCCCTATCTCCTGGGCTTGGCCCCATTTCCAACGTGTCTTGGCACCATATGGCGCTTGCTTTATTTGTTCTGCTGCGACTTGGGAAGGAGGGCAGTGTTTCATTGTCTGGCAGAGGAGGTGGGAC
>NW_009215823.1:0-408 GCF_000690835.1 Fulmarus glacialis
GTGGGTGATGATGAGAATTTAGGAACATTCTGAAAAGTCTTGCAGAAAATGGTGCTGCATCCCTCAATTTGATTTATTCTCAAGCCCCATCTCATTTCCAGAGTTCACTCTTAAAGCCTTTATTTCTTTTTCACAGACATCTCAAATAACAAAACAGTCACATATGCAAGAGTCGGTATGGAATGGGATTTAGAGAAAAACGTCTTTACAGGAAGCATCTCTATATTCTCACACAGAACGAGGAAAAGGGGGGGAGAGAAAGAGAGAGAGACATATCTGGCTCTTCAAAAAAGGGAAAGGGAGAACAGGAGAGGAATGTCAGGATGAAGCAGTACAGCTTGGTCAAGGAGGAACCATGCTGAAAAACAACTTCTGATCCCTGGAACTCAGTTTTATCTTCCACTTTCT
>NW_009215823.1:449-10660 GCF_000690835.1 Fulmarus glacialis
ATCTTTACTTTACAGTAAAGTAAGCTGAAGTCCTTCTTGCCGTAACCTTAACAGTATTTTTAAAAATACAAGTTGTTCTGAGAAATGGGTGAATATTGTCAAGTCACTGACTTAAATCTAGCTGTAGAAATAAATAGTAGTGACCATACGTTGGCACAACATCCAAAGTTCACTTAGCCCTGGAATTTTCAGAAATCAGTATAATTGTCCCACTCCTCTGACTGTGTTTGTTTTATGCAGGTAAAATATGGGAATATACAAGAGCTCCAAAGCTCTTACACTGGATTAAATTGCTGGTCCTTCCAAACAGACTTGCTATCAATATGTGATTCCAAATTTTGGCTGTGAGAGACTCTCACCATGAGATGGAGACGTATATGCAGCCTTGTCAGAGCAGCTTTCTGAATAATACAGTCACAGTTCATTCTCTTGTTGAGTCCTCAGTTTAGTTTTTCTGAGGACAACTATAATCCCAACAATAAGGGATGAAATTGCAATCTCTTTAATCTCCATGTAAGCTGTCTGTAAAGCAGTTATTAACATTGAAAAAAAAAAAAAAAGAAACTACCCAAACTATACCTTGGAGGAGAATTTTTTGATTATCACTACCAGCTAGATGACTTTTTTCAGGCCAGTTTGGGGATGGAGAAAGAAAGTAACCTTTGAACAGCTTAGCTATTGAAACTTTTAGGATGTACATTCACTCTTTGAGCTGCTTCAGCAACGGACTGGCAGAGAAAGGTGAAGAGTTCAGACCAAAGATCTCTGACCTCCAGCACTGGGACCAGCCAGTAGTCTGTGGCTGGAAACCACCAAGAGGAACCCACCTCAAATGCAATTTCCAGGAGTTGGGGAAAGCCCTATCCTTTGCACTCATGTTGCAGTTTGGGAGGGGAAGGCTGCCGTGAACATCTCCTTTTGCTCCAACAGTCTTCCACAATTAACATCTGCGTTTTGCATGGTGAGCCAGGCCATGCACCTGAAGCACAGGGCCATGGCTGATCTCCATAGGGATGCTCTTCTGCACTAGGTCCCTGATTCATCTCACCAGGATTTAAGATCTTTTAAGATCTTGGGACTACCGAAGATAGGTGAGTGGTCACTCTATGGAGCGAGAGGGAGTTCTTAAAGCTGTCAGCTTTACTGGTTCACCATCTACAAGCCACTGACTGTCTTCATTAATTATACAAGAAACCAAAGGAGATGAGCCTATTAACATAAAGAGCTTGGTTAAATGACTAAGGTTAATGGGGATGAATGCAGGTCAGAAAATCCAGGCCTTTGTGTAGCCTTGACTTCATCCACAAAGGTGCCCCTCACAAACGTACACCTAGTGCAGAAGAACAGCATCCATACAAAGGGCCTCTTAATAAAGGGTAAGTGAGTCTATTGAGAGAGCTAATGTGGAACAGAAATTCTGCCGTGGCTTTTTCAGTCCATTTCTTTCCCTTAAAAAAGCCCTTGAGACCCAGTCCTATGACTGGATATACGTGTGTGTAGATGCGCGTGCCGCTGACTTTAGTGTGCTACCTCTCCTCGACGGGCACAATGGCAGAATGAGGATTTTCCTGGGAAATAGTACTTTTTAATTTGTTTTGATTTAAATCTGAGATACATGAGGATTGTGAAAAAGAAACAGTCCTTTGCCTGAAATTCTGTACATCAACCTCAGGTTATTTCAGGCAATCATGAAGCTATGGACATTTTTCATAAATTTACAAATATATATACATATATATACACATATATACATGTATATGTGTGTCAGCCCATGGGCTAGATTTACCACTGTGTTATTCCAGCCACACACAAGTATAATGTTTTTTTTTTACAAAAAGAGATTGGTATAAAGTTGGAGTGACTTAGCAGTGACTGTTCCTGTGTCTATGCAAAAGATCCTTATGTGGGCTGACATATAAGTCTAGCCCCCTTACCTAAGTCCCTTCATCACATATACACATAAATAGGACCCAGCCTTACAGTTCTTAATGAAGCAAATTTCCCATTGATTCCAATGACCTGTAATCAAAGGGAAATTTACTTGAGAAAGAACTGAAAGTTCAAGCCCATTTTAGGTACAGTTTACAGCTTTGAAAGTTGTAACATCTGTTATAAGAGGCCTCAAAATGCTTTAAAATAATTTAAGTTACTGCAGAAAAATATCTTCAAAAGTCCCCAAATATGCTTTTCTGTGTAAGTAGGGGAAATTTTGTCCTGCAAAAGATCAAACAACAAATATATGAATATAAACACTCTAAGTGATGGAAATTGCCGAGTAAAAATAGTAACAGTTTAAATTAGATGTCTGTGATTGTTGTTGGTGCCCAGGAGTTATAAATAATTCAGTACACTCTAACTGAATAGTCTAAGGCTGCACTTTTATTTTATTGTTCTGATTGCTTGAACCTTTTTCTTATGATCTATATTGTTAATGAATAACCCTTCATAAAAAAATACAGCCTTATGCTCTACAGTCAGATGAAAAGTATTCTTGAGATAAAATGTCACAAGAGCTTAAGAAATTAGGAGCGTATATGTTTTTCTAAAAAATATGTAGGCACCAAAGGCATTTAGTGTTTTACTCCTATTCACCGCCTAAGGAGGAATTAGATGCTGAGGCTCTTTTGTGTAGCTGGCCCCAGGAGTCTGAGCCGAATCTGATTCATGCTCCTTGGTGTCTACATCACTTTGAAACTGGGGCAAAACCCACAGGTCATGCAGCTTTTTGAAGACTTGACTCTTTATCTCATCTACCGCAGAATCGCTGTTACTGTTTGGGTATTTCAGACCAGCTGGCAAAATAACAAGGCCACTTGAAGAAATTGCCTTTACAGAGATATTCCTGTGCCCTGCTGCCACAGGTGGGGCTCCAAGCCATGGGGAGGTGAAGCTCCCTGCTGTGCCAAGCAGCATTAACCATGGTCTTCGTGCTGCCGGCGGCTCGCAGAAGCCCTCTGCAGAGGACAGAAATAAGACTCAGGCGGTGTCCTGCCATGGTGTTGCCTCTCAGCACAGCGGGATTTTTACGCTAGGGGATCAAAACTTTTCTGATTTGGAGGTGATATGGTGCAATTTTTTCTCTGTGAACTGAGGCCATCTGTGTTAGAGAAGCACCTTGCGACAGCGGGTTGCAAGAACCAATATCTTGTGAATACCAAGGCTGTCCTTCTGATGGGACTTCAGGTCTTTGCCCTTAGCCTTACGCGCTCAGAAAGTGACACCCGTACGTATCACACACAAGTGGTTAGTACCAGGCCCTGTGGCACTAGAAAGTAGTAAGGACTTGCGGACACAACGGCATTTTCGGAGGTAGGATGGCTATCTCAGGACTGACTGGATCAGAAGTAGCTCTGTAGAAACCCTGTGTTGAAGAGCACTGACGGTCAGCTCTGGAGAGTCTTGCTGTGGTGTTTCAGGATGTTACTGCCCTGAGCTGTTCACTGCCTCCCTTTTTGCTGCATGTATCTGCCCAAAGGCAAAATAGGCAGAAAGAAATACGTATTGGTGTCTCAGCTGCTTCCTCTCCCTGCGTCTCTGGGATCGGAACAACATTGGCAACTCTTTCTTAAATATCCAAATACATTTTGGTGGTGAATACCCAATTCGTCCCAGTTGTATTGTGCTTCCCCAGGTCTCTTCAGCAGACAGTTTCCATGCGATCTGCACGCACAACCTAACACGGACGCAGATGGCATCTGAATTGCATTGCAATTCCTGAGTTAAGTATAAAAGAATAGAAAACAAACTATTATGCTGCATTTTGCCATGTATTTTCTCTCTATGTAGTACACATATTTACAGGCTACTAGTACCCACATCATGTGGGGTATGCATGTGTGTGTTAAGGAAGGAGGGGAGTGAGGGTGTCCATGTGTATACACCCTACACAAAAAAACTTTTGAAGTCGCTTCTGCCACTCTGCAGGAGTGTTAATCAGTGAAGGAAAAATATAAAATGCAGTCCTAGAAGGGATAGACAATTCCTGCGGACAATGCCTGCTGCTGATGCTGTGGGCGACACTGGATTGTCCTCATGTAACTCTACCAATGCCTGTCAATTCTGACCTATAACAACTGCTGTTTGGTTTCCTTTTTTTCATTCCCCCACCTTCCCCTGGAGATAATCTACCTGAGCCTCAGTTATTTTCATTGCAAGTCTTCCCTGAGCAAGGAAGGACAACTGATCTGTGATTCTGGAGTGCTTTACTAGAGGTAACCAGCATTTCACTTCCTTCTTGTGGCCTATATTGAGGCAGTCATTTGGGCTCTTTCTCCAAGTCAAATCCTGAACATGTGCAGGGCACGCTGCAGTTAAATCGACAGCATTGTATCAGGCTCCAGTTCTTCCACTGATGTCAACAGGAAGCTTGTCAGAGCCCCCTCACACCAGCAATAGGTTATTTGTTTTAAAAAGTGTTGCAGTCTCTATCTATGGCTCTGAAGAAGGCTGTAAGATTGGGGTATTAGTGATTACTGGGAGCAATGGGGCAGACAGGATGGAAACCCTATATCAGGGAGAAAAAAAAAGGTAACATCTGATGACTGGTTCTTTCTAAAGCCAAAGATTAGATGTTTTGAGTGTGTGAGTATGCATTTCATTTTCAGTGTTAGCCAGGACAGCACTAAAATATTTTCTGAGGCACCTGATCCAAAACTCACTGGAGCCAAGGGGGAGCTTTCTATGGACTTCAACAGACTATGGAACAGATGCGTTATATTCCTGGCTCTTACTGGAAACAGTGGGGCTATAAGTTTTGAGCTAAGCCCTGTTTTTATGAGCTTTCCAGCTTAGACTGGCAGAATCAAGATCTTATGGATCTGGCCTGGAGTTTGCAGCCAAACTTTAGACTTGTTTGAAACTCAGTTCCTGACCTTGGAAATTCATCCATCACTAATCTTTACATGCCGTTTGTGCTTCATGCACACTTTTTACTCTTTGTCTCTCAGTGGTGCCTGGCAATTGTTCAGAGCTGTCTCAGTTTTTCACTTTGAGTCTTCCCGTGCTGGCTAGATGAGCACAGCAGTATAGGCCATGAAAGAGTGCAAAACCTAGGGGCAAGGAAAGGCAGTGTTGGTTTGTGTGAATGTGCCTGAGCACTCCTATAGCCCTTCCAGGGCTATGTAGAGACACACAGAAGAAAGAGCCTGAATAATGTATGTCTTTATTTAAGCTATACTTGGTAACATGTTATTTCCTCTCCATTTCACTGCTGGCAGTTAGCTTGGCACTCAAGAATTAAGGACAGATAACCGTGATTTTCTTCTGAGCTGTGTTTATCAGAGGGACTCCAGGGATGAGCCTGATTCAGAGGCACTGCAGGGCAGGTAAATGGACAGCCATGGAGACACAGTCTTCCAGGAATGCTTGGGAATCTGAGATACCCCCTGCCTATCAATCCTCTCCCTCACCAACGTTGTTTTATTCATCATAGAATCATAGAAGCATAGAATGGTTTGGATTGGAAGGGACGTTAAAGATCACCTAGTCTAACCCCCCTGCCTTCACCTTCCACTAGATCAGGTTGCTCAAAGCCCCATCCAACCTGGCCTTGAACACTTCCAGGGATGGGGCATCCACAACTACTCTGGGCAACCTGTTCCAGTGCCTCACCACTCCTATCATCATCCAGTGAACGCACAGCTAACATGCCGTAGTTAAAAGTGGTCCCAAATGACTCGCATCTACAGGAAAGCAGAATACCTGCACTCCCACGATTCTCTCCTGGGAGGATGAGGATCCTCTGTTTAGAGGACTCTGAGGGGTTTTTTTTTCCCCTTTCATTTGTTACTGCAGCTGGAATAACATTTTAAAAAGTAATGGCAATTTTTCAAAAGCAGTATTTCAAAGAAATTGCTCTGGTCACTGGTGGTTTGTGATCCACTTGTGACTGTCCCTGGGGTAGAATGAAAGAAGAAAAAAGCCCAACTAGAAATATATCTGGAGGGACTACGATTTAGATCAGGGAAGATCAGTTGTGTGTTTACAGAGGGGGAGAACGGAGAGATGATATATACAGGTGGCCAGTATGAGTCAGGAATTTTAACACGCAAACAGCTTTAGCTTGAAGAAGGTGTCTATACAGTACATAAGATACGGAGCACATGGACTCCTGCCATGTAGCCCCCTCACGTATACAGTGCTCCCGGGAGGGATGGACAGCAGAACCTCCTGTAGCTAACTCGCTATGGTCACAGGACAACTTCACTGTACAATAACTGAGAGTCACTATACACAAAACCTCAGCCTGCAGATGGCAGTGGGTTGAGCCACTTCCTCCTGCGTCCCTAGGACTGGCATGTCATGACGCTTGCCTTCACTACAGTCAAGTTCCTCTGTCGTCTCTGGAGCACAGAGACGTGTTGACTCAGCAGCGCAACATGAAAGGCCACGTGCGAGAGAGAGCCTGCCAGCTACGGATCCCGCATTACCAGCCTCACGGAAAGGGAGACCGAACACCCGCTGGTACATCGGGCTAGGACAAGTGTGTCACATTATCTACAAGGACAGGATAGGAAAAAAAGAGCGGGGGCTGGACTCTGCAGGAAGCTGAACATCATCCAGGAAAGCACATTCTTAACTTTAAGCATATGAATAGTCTACCAAAGTTAAGGGGATTAGTCACATGCTCCAAGTAAAGCACATGCTTAGGTGGTTCGCCAGAGCAGATCTGAGGGACGGGGTCAAGCCCCTAAATGCTGGGATCACAGCTAACAGATTTCTAATTAACTACTCCTCAAACTAGAAAACCAGACACTAGTCAAAAAGCTTGAATCTCTGTTCAGAAAGATATTTCAAAGCCTCCCAACAATGCAGAAACTCAGACCATATGGGAGTGTGCTTTGGCTCAGGATAGATGAAGACACTAACCATCGCAAATTTGGATTTGGATGTATTTTGAGTCAAGCCTGCTCTAAAGATGAGTCTGAGCTAACCGAAAGCGTGATGGGGCTGTGAGCCCCCTTCAAGGGTATCGAAGCACACAGGGCTCCTCCCGGTTCTGTGAGTAGCACGGAGGGAAATTCACAATATCCCAAGGGGGTTTTGCGCTTATTTGAGGCAAAGATGAGAGAACTGGTGTTTGGACAAATGGTCCCTTTGGGGATGCAGTTTGAGATTAAGATTATATGATCATCTGCTGCTTCAGATACTTACTCCCATAGTTTTTAAGATGCTTCATAGACACACAGGCCTTAGAGAGCCTACGCTATAGTGAGTGAAAAATCACAGAACTGGCCTAAAGATCCAGGGTTAACACTTTTCTGTTGTAAATAAAAATAATCATAACCCTCTGTCACGATCGCCACACACAAACACACAGGCCCATATACAGCTTGTAAACCAACACCATCAGAGAATACTTCATCAAGGCAGAACTATTTTCATGCCAGCTGCAGAAAGAACAGAAAGCTTTGAGAATCCATAGAAGAGCAAAATTATTTCCATTTCTTTAAATCTTACTGCTACACCTCTTTCAAAACTGTCTGTGTCTGTGTCTGGAAAAGAATACACCTGTGACCAGTCACGGACCACACAAGACTGTGCATCGTCACAGGAGCTGTCGTACTGCTTTCCATGCCACAGGGCCTGATGGTGGACTCCAGCTAGATACCTCTGTGCCCTTTAGTTTACCTGGGTCACTCCAGGTATCAGTAGTCACATAAAACACCTTCCCTATCGCACTCAGCGCTGCAGAGGAGGAAGAAAGTTTGTGTTCAACGCTGTTTAATGAAACAATTGCCATTTTTCTAAAGCATTAATCTCTTAATGAGAAGAAGTTTTTTCTCAAAATTGTTCATATTTTGAAAAATTTCACTGATTTTTTTATAGGTCTCTTTTGGTTTTCAGTTATTGATTTTCTCCTTTCAGTTTTCATTTAGTTTTCCAAGAGCTGTTTTTATTTTTAATTTCCTTCTTCACTCATCAATTCATCAGCCTCCTTACCTAGTAGGCACTTGCACAGTCAAATGGTTTCAAAGCTTTTCAAAACCACTCTATTTGAAAACCTTGCCAGAAAAAAGAAATAAACCAATCTACTTAAAAAAGAAGTTTCTTCAAAAGGCATTTTCAACTTGAATAAATAAATACTTTTTCCAGTCAGATCTAATGGAGAATGAAATGACAAAACTTCAGTTGCCAGTGATGGCACTTCAGTGGCAACACACTGGCTTGGCAGCTGGCATTGGCATGTTTGGGGAATTTATAGACCAGAGAAAGCAAAAGCTAGGTAGTTGAGCAAGAATGGAAGAAACCCAAATCTATCCTACTCCAGAATGCCCTCCAGAAACTTCATTTCTTTGGGCTCTGTTCATAAAGCAACATCATCACACAAGGTGTAACGAGGAGGGGAAGCAGGGCTGGAAAGGGAATGGCTGGCTATGCAATTGTATTGCATAAGAATTATTTGTTGGTTGGATTTTTTAACCGAGCAAAATACTGTTTCTTGCCAGCTGTGTAAATGGCATGACCTGGAAATTAGTGTGCAGTAGGCACAGTTTCAACACGTTGCCTCCTTCTCCTGGTGAGTTTTTGTAGATGCAGAGGATGATTTTATTTGACTAATGAGGACGGATGGCATGCAGCTATCATGTAAGAAAGGATTGCTGGTACTATCCCTGAATTAAGAGCATGTTGGGTTGGGTTGGTTTTGGGGAGGCCTTTTTTCTTTGCCCTGTCTCCCTTTGCCTGTACGCTTGTCAGTGGAACCCTCTCTCCTGCATATGGCCATTCAGTCATCGCCTCTTCAGACTCCATTTGGTTACAGCCTTGGCCCTGCCCCTCCACCTTCCCCTCAGCCACTTTACCCTGCAAGGACCCACTGCCCTCACAGCCAAGATGCTTTGCTTCCCCTAATGGCATTCACCCGCCTCTCCAGACTTCACTGTTCATTTAGCTCTTCTGGGACCTATAACCTGAACGATGGGAAGAGCAGAGTGAAGGAAAAAGGAGACAAGGGGAAGAGGAGTAGCAGAAAAAAGAGAAAGACCAAAAAAGAGAGAGAGAGAGTCCCATTTGCAGATTCACAATTATATCATACAAGGCTTGAGCTCATGGGAAATGGATCTCCGTTCTCTGCATCTGACCATTTTGCTTCCATCTGTACACAGTTCTCCCAGATGGAGAGTGGAGATGTCCAGTGAACCGGGGCAGTTTCCAAAGACAAGATGTGGGAAGGCCTTATTTGGCATACATGAACACAAGAAGAGGCGCCTCTTACTTCTCCCTTACAAAAATTAGCTCCCCTTTTCTCCTCGGGAATGGCTTTTGCCCAGTTGTCTTAAACATCCAAAACGGAAAGTTGATGAAATCCCACTCCAGCAAATACCTGGGAAGAACAACTGCCAGGGCTCCCCCCACCTCCCTTCTCCCTGGTCGGTCTTCCCTTGGATCCACCACCTTGACCTCTCAGATGCTCCGTGAAAACAAAAAAACATCCTGAAATCCACCAGAGGAGACATGCTGTCTCAGACCTGACGGCCTTCCTCACGCTTCTGCAGTTGCGGTGCCTCAGTCCTGGGCCACAAACACAGCATGGATGGTTTAGTGGACAATCACATTGCAATGTTTTAAATTTTTCTTTTTCTTAAAAAAAAAATAAATAAAAGAAGAGGGAAGAAAAAGTTATACACACATATATCACAGCATTTTCAAAAGGCCTTCTGCTGCATTTACGTTAGCAGTTCAGCCTCAGTTGTAAGCCTGGATGTAAGGCAGCTGGAAGATTAAAACCGCATTGTTGGAAAGTCCGCTGAGATGTCCTCATGGAATTTTTTTTTGTTGTTTTCTGTTTTTATTTTGTTAGATCTGTTTTTTATTATTATTATTTTCACTTGTTTGCTTCTCTCTAAAGTTTGGCAGGCAAAGAGGAAATGCTTTTCTGCTTTTCCCCACATGTTCTGTCCATTTTGCTTTCCGTGTTTTAAGCAAAAAACCCCAAAAAAACCAAAACCAATGACAGGGCAGGCTTCTGTCATTTTGTTTTAAGAAAGAAAAAGAAAGTGGGTGCGTTTCTGATAATGGCCTTGAGGAGGTACGTTGTAGAGGTGGCTCAAATGCTTGCTTTGTTCCTTTGCTTGCTGTTTGCATTTTCCCTTCTGGCTGCAATGGACAGGCTTTTTGTCCCCCCCACCCCACCCTCCATGTCCTGTACAGATTCTGGTTCCAGATCCCCCCCACAGACCCCCTGTTCCCCTTCCCAAATGGCAGTAGGTAGG
>NW_009215824.1:0-5755 GCF_000690835.1 Fulmarus glacialis
TTTCATTTAAAAAAATATATATTATGATTAAATTTAATTGTTTCTTCCGATTACAATTTATAACTCCTTTTGCTTTGTAAGGAAAAGAGGAAAATAAGGTTTGTCAAACTGAGTCTTGCCAATCGTCTGTATTGGTTCTGGGTCTGGTATTTTACCATAATGCACTAATCAGTTATATAGGGCTGCATATCTTTTGGAATATGTATCTTTGAAAGAATAGACTCTAGAAAAAACCATCAATTTTTAATCAATGAAAGATTATTTTAATTCTCATATTGAGCTTATTATTATCTTAGTATGTGCATATTTCTTTGCATCTCTACAATGAGTATTGTAGGTACTAAATCTGATTATATGGAATCCTCCATACTCTTCCTTGTACAAGGTATTTTTGAAAGGCTCTTTCTTTAGTGAGTACAGAACCTTGGAGTAGAGTATAATGGGAATCCACAAAAGATTTGCTCACAAATTTACACTTAAGCCGTCATAGTCCATGAAGCTGCATTAATGGATGCTTTAGCAGAACGTGAGTGGTCTTTTGAGACTGGTGAAAGACAGAAGGGAAGATCAAGAGACTGGCAGCAGATGATCTAGCCCCTGGAATATTTTACTACTTTTGCACTTCTTTCCAGAGCCTGTCAGTTCATAAAGATTTCATTCAGTGAAGTTTTCCTTCTTCTAGCAGCAGCCTGTCTGCAAATAAATCAGAGTTTACTCTCAGGAGTTTGCAAGAAGTGCAGACCCTGCTGCACTGGGAGCTGTACGTATGCCAGAAGTATATGCAATCGTGATTCAGTATATATGTCCAAATTATTTCCAAGGAAATTGATTTGAGCTGTTAATTTGTGTATGGGAAGGTTCTGACAAGACCCCCATGTAACTTGAGTGATTTTGTCTGTCAGGGAATAAAATATTCTGTAACTAGAAAAGTACAATACTTAAAATTTGTTTTCTAGTTAAAGCAGTTACATTTAGATATTTTAAATTCTCTTAGTTCAAAACATTGTGGAATATTTACTTAATACCTGCCCCCCTCATGAATATTTCTTACACTAACCCCCCTGGCAAGAATAGCTATGGAAATTCAACAGGACTTAGGAGCCCTCACTTAAAAAGCTCGTGAATATTCATAGATTTACTCCTTCTTTACTGATACCATTCATTCATTTGCCAAAGAACTTTCCATTTATAGTAGTCTTCAGTCGTAGATGTGAACCTCTGATGCATAACAGATGCAATATAATATGATTATTAGGATAACTGAGTATTTTGCCTGTTTATGTTACAGAAAGACCTGAATTCTCGACACCTTGCTATTCTCAAGTATGAAGGGTATAAATGCAGGCTGTATGCCATCCTCACAAGAAGGAACACAAGCGCTTGCCCTGCTGTTGACAGTTTTGACACAAACACTGTTGACTAGATGTGAAGAGTGTGCTACCTGTTTCTTCGCAGCAAAATGACAGTGTCCTTGAAATGTTGCTTTCTCTTGGGAAGGGCTGAGGTCATTAGTACATCCAGATCTCGTACTTTTGGGGAAGTCTTTACTTTTCAAACTGTAGGAAAAATGCACTTTCTGCAGTGTGAAACACTAGAGTTGTCTTTTGAAGGAATTTCATTTAAGAAAAAAACCCAGAGAGGGATTTCATATTAAGATGCACATAGCAGCTGACTGCAGCTGGAATTGTACCCCTACAGTGGGGGGAGAACGTAAGCACAAACGCTCATTTTGATGAGAGAGAAAGTGTAGGTGGAAGCAGATGACCTAGATGACTTTATGAATAAAAGATATAATCTGATGTAATCATTTCATTAATACACACATGGCACCAAATGAAAACAGAGCATAGCAGATGGCTATGAGAGGTCTTAAAAAGGCATTTTCAGTTTAGTAGCTAATGACTTAGATTTCATGGACTACACCAAATACTATCAGAAAGGAAACACTCATCATGTCAGTCTTCCAAAGGAAGTTCTACTGCTTTATGAAAGTAATGCTGAAAAATCTCTCTTTTGTGGCACTAGCTAGAAAATGCAGTCACAAAGCAGATATGGGGCATCACATTTCACAAAAACTTCTAAAAGAAAACCCCATTATTTTCTTTAGTGATAGCTTACAATTTTTAATTAAAAGCTCCTTCTTCACTCCCAGTTTGCTACAATTGGTGGAAACAGTGGTTTGCAATATAATAATGAAATACAGTCATTTGTCATGCAGTTTTGGAATCTAAATATGACATTTATTTATTTGCTGCAATTATGGATCCACTGAGAATAACTGCAAAAAAAAATCAACGAAGGTTGTTCGTACAGTACTAAAAATATGTAGATTTATTTTAAAATAAAATCTTTGGAATAAATTTAGGATGAATACATAACTTTAAAAGGAGGTAGTACGTGGGGAAGGCTTGTGTAAGATCTGGATTCTTTTTTACATTAGTTCACCTCAGCATAGAAAATAACGAAGCAGGGGAATACCACGGTTTAGCTCACTGTCTGACAGCGGGCATGGCGCTAGCCATGTGGCTTCTTCATCGCGCACCCAGTCATGCCACCCACGTCCAGGCTGCAGGGGGTCTGACAGGAGAGCCAAATGTGTCAGCTCTGCTCCCACTGTGATCTGCTCCATTCTTGAGGAATGTGCAGCCTGTGAGATTTGACTGCTCTCCGGACCCTTTACAAACCCAGATCAGGGCAAAAGAGCTGGATTTCTTAGAGAGAATCTGGCCCACAGCTTCTTAGAGACAGATTAACCTCGGTTTGGCATTAAACTGAGGACACATAGAGTCTCATTCTTCAGACCTAATCCAAGATCAACTCAGACTATATTATTTTATCGTGAATTAATATTGCAGCAGAACACACGCAGACTCTGAAGTTTTCTTTTTGCAAAGCTTGTTTGAGCTCCTATTAGGAACAACAGAGATTACACTGAATTTTGTCTGTAGAGGAATACTCAGCCTCTTCGAATGCAAAGCAAACCAAACAAAACCACACCCTCCCACCCAAAAGCCTATGTGTGGAGGGGGAAGATGACTTTGTTTCCTTTGTACGCAACTGACAAAAAATATTGAACAGGACAGGCCTGGCCCTGCTGCAAACTGGTATTGCTGCCTCATTAGGAAATGGTTCTCTGTAAGCCGGGAGACATAAAGCTTTGATAATCCTGAATGCTTGTGAATGAAATATAGGCATGGTTTTCTAATGTGAATACCACACACTGTGCAATATATATCCACAGCATTCTCGGCAGCAAGCTGCTCCGCAAATCCTGGCTTTACCATAGGCTGAAGCATTCAGGGGAATTGTGTAAAACCTAAGATGAACCTTCAGAAGCTGAAAATCTTCTTATGTCTACAACTCTCTCTTACAATCATGACTATACATAGTCTGAGCACTTTGTGATTTAGACAATTTGTCAGGCAAGTCCACAGGTTGCTGTTATACATGTAATGTTATACATGTAATGGATAATAGAAATGCAAATAATTACACTCTTCATTCACCTTTCACTGTTGCACTAAACACCCAGAGAACATCCCCCTGATTCTAATTACTTCTATTTTGACAACAAGTCAGGGCTCAAATTAAGGACAGCAGTTCATAGTTCTAGAAATCGCACATGTAAGTTTGAGATATATCAAACTCCTTTGAGTTTTCCAGTCACTTAAAATGTATGTTAGCATCATGAAAGAGACTCTTACGCTGAAAATATTTTTTTTTCCAAACTCACTAAGGTCTGAAGCTCAGTAAACTTTCTCAAGTCTAAGGCCAAGTATCCTGCACGTGAATGCGGTTGCGGCGGGCGTATGAGGTTACTGTTAAAAAAGGAGAGGTCAGCTATTTCGGAATGAGATGCAACTCCTGTAAGACTGAAAGTATTTAACTTTAAACTGTATTTAAATCAAAAGCAATTTCATAACAGTGCTTACACGTTCGTAGCATTCATTTATGGTATTTCCCCTCCGTGACTCCGCAGCTGGGCTGTCAGTAGTAAGTAGAACTCATCACACATAGCAAACACTGAGTAACTGTTCATTAATAGGCCAGTGTTTGATATGATCAGAATTTAATTCCTTTTTATTTACCGGTCCTAAAAGCTCGGAAAAGTGGGTTTTCTATCCAGTGCTAGAGAATAGCTTTCCTTTGTAGAAATTCTTGTATTTTTCTATGAACCAAAATCTCTCCTCTCCTCTCTTCAGTAATTTCAATCACGGGCCTTCCCTCTCTGTGTGGTTTGCTAAATAGGATTATCATCATTAGCTTCTTAGCATATTCCCTGCCCTCTCACCTTCTATACATGCATTACTGCTTCCTTTATTGCTTTGATTTCTCTCATTTTCAGATCCATCTCCAAACAGATACTTTGAGGTCCATATGAGACACTCAGTTGCCAGGGTAAGTGGATAGATACTACAGTCCTCTTAAAACAAAAGAAACAACCTCTGCTTCTTAGTTATGGTGTTGCTGCAGCAGCAGGTTTTACAAACTACACGCAAAAAACAAATTCAGGAGTTGTGAGAACCAGCTTTCCAGAAGAATGCAGTCAGATTTTAAGGAAAAACAGTGATTATTCAGTCTTCCCGGTAATTCCCGACAGCATGGGAAGGAAACAATCCAGATTATTGAATGCTTCTTCACAGACTCTCGATTGGGAGAGAAGAAAAATCTACCAATTTCTGTGCAGAGGTATTCATTGATCTTCTCTTATTTGATACTTTCCTAATTCAAAGATTTCAGGATCCAGTCAGGCAACTGACCCAGTATCATGTGAATCAGAGACCATCCGCACACTCCAAAAGAAAAGACAACAAACCTTGGGGTGTCTAAAACTCACAGATGTCCTCTGCACAGATGAAGCATGGTCCCATCTATCCAAAAAACACTTAACATCATCAATATAACATGGAATTTCTTCATGAGAGAGCTGCAAAGAAAACAAAGGACTACACACTACACTGTTCACAATGGCCCGAGCAGTTCTGCTTTTGAAAGAGACTAAGTTTACTGAGTTTGGCAGTAGGAGCATTATGATCAGACTGACTAGAATTTGTCTTATGTTGCTTTTTAATGAGATTAGTTGAGCAAAAAGAACAGCAGGTATGAAGCTATACTTGATCTTTATGGAAATACACAGAATACATTTTACACTTCTCCACCAGAGAACAGTCAATTCCAATTGGTGCCAAAGCTTTGTGTGGAACTGTTTGGTGGTGTCTCAGGTACAGTCTCTAAGGGTATCTGTAAAATAAAAAAATATTATAAACACAGTATAGTAGTTTATGGGAATAAAATATGTGGACTGATTATAATGCAAGGATTTATTTAAGATACTTTATTTTTGTGTTGTTTAGAGATGCTTTGTGTGAAGGTTTGGTGTCTTTCCTAGCATAAATCCAATCCCAGTCTCAGAATTCTCTGAAATGGCTATATATATGTTTCATTTCTCCTTAGTGATTCTTCTATCTGTAATCAGGGGAGAATAAAGATGCAATTTTATGTCCAATATCTCACCTGTTCTAACAGGTAAGGTTATTGCCGTATGATACCGCTGTTTTGCAAGTGGCAGAAAACACGGTCGATCTCTGGGAGAGAAGCAAAGCCTAGCAAGCCCTGGGAATCCCCCGGCAGCCAGGTCTCCGTGGCTGGAGGGGCCACGGTGTCACAGTCACGCCCCAGAGCAGCTTTTCAAACCACCGCCCGTTCCCCGGCGGGCTGCTCTCCCGGGGCGGGCCGGGTGTGCGCCGGCGGGCGG
>NW_009215825.1:0-7460 GCF_000690835.1 Fulmarus glacialis
TGCTTGAGCAGGGGGTTTGGACTAGATGACCTACAGAGGTCCCTGCCAACCTCCACCGTTCTGTGATCAGCCCTGCTGGTTTCTGACTAACTATTGTTGAAGACCTGGGCTCAGCGCTGCAGTGGAAGCAACTACTAGGCAAGACCTCAGCCTGGATCTCTCAAGTCTGAAGCAAGTGCTGTAACAAGAAAACAATTTTTTTTTTTTTTTTCTGTTAGGTGTTTTCTTCTCATGCTGAATCTGCTGAAGACCAGCTGCCTGTCTTCATTTTTGGTTAATATAACTGGAATTTGTGCAGGGTAAAATATCTTAAGGCAAACAAAATTCTGTCCCCTTGTTCTACTGTGGTAATGAGCATTTTGACTGTATCTGGAATATTTTGCTACTTGCTGTTAAAAGAGAATTCATTTGTTTATTGCAAATTCCTTGTAAAGTTACACATTTAACTTAAAACATTTTAAAAGTGATAATATAAATTGCTTTATCCCCCTTGTTTTGTACTGATACAATTTCTGAGTTAACCATCAATAAACAGCTTTTTTATACAAAATTGAGAATTTCTATATGGATATACACTGATATTTTTTATCTCTATATGGATGCCCTTATCTGTCATTTCACAACCAGTCCTTGTAACAATCTTACTGCTTCTAAATTAATCATAGAGCAGCAAAGATTGGAAGAGGAGAGGAAAAGGAAAAAAACTGAAAGCAGTGCTAATAATGCCTATAATGTCTTACATCTGTGAAAAAAATTATTGAAGTACCTCTATTAGGTGTGACATTTAAGTTCGCTATAGCTCTGTTACATAAAGTACTGTTTAAGCATCATGTTAAATGTGACAGTTTTAAATGTGTTAGAAACTTTCCTAAAGGGACCTGAAGCTTGGCCCAGATTTGCCAAGATTTTCAAACAGAATGGTTTGAGGTTTTGGGTAAGGTTAGGAAAGGTTCAGGCTGAAACTTGGGCTTCAGTGTATATAAAGTAAAAATCCAGGTTCATACTGTGGTCCTGGGTCAAAACCTTAGCTTGAATTGGTTGGGAAGAAGAAAGATTCCTTGTGTGGGTTTTGTTTTATTTTTTCTCAGACAAAAGCTTAATCTAAATTTTTCTCATCTATTTCTACAGTAGCTTGGAAAAAAGAAGGAGGATGATGAATCTCAAGACTTGCCAAAATCCTCCCCCTCACTCCCACTCCCATTAAAAGAAAAAAAAAAAACAACCACTAGTTAAATTTGAACATCTTTTCAAAATGATAAATAAGCCAGCAAAGAGTCACTCTTGACCATGTCTTTCCTAGAGATATCCCTAAAATCCAGTGACAAAACTTTCATGGAGAAGTAGTATATTCCTGGGCAGAGAATCTACTGGTAAGTTGTTGCAAAGCAACATCATATATAGCTTGCTGCAATTTCTAACCAGTGGTGGGATTTCATAAGCCACACTTCAAGAGAAACTCTGTTTAGAATTCTGAAGAAGAAGATACTGAGACATGGAATATTGGCAGACAGCTGCTCTGTGTGTGATGATGTGTAGTGTGATGATTTTTGAGGCATGGGTTTGGGCCGATGTTAGGAACAGGACTGCCTGAATTTTGAACTTGTTTGACTACAGTCTAAAATGTTTATTCATTTCAGTTCAGCTGTACTTTTGGGAGGAGTTTGGTTACATGCCCAATAACAACTGCGGTACAGCACCATAATGGAAGCCAAAAGAAAAAACTCATATGGAATAAATATAATTTAAATGAGTCTGTAGGCATGTTGTGTAGCTGCCAGAATGGCATGGAAAGCCAAATGCCTCAAAGTCCGGGCAACAGCAAAATGTAGCTTATGAAAAATAAAATAAAAATGCTCCACTGAACCTCTGAAAGGTGCTTTTGGAGTCAGAAACTTTTTCTAACAGTGCCGTGGGAGCATGGGGAAAAGTCCCTTGTGCCCACCACCAGCCAGATGTCTACTGGCCTGTGTCTGAGTGAAATCCCATCATCCTCAGCAGAGTTGCTAGGCAACAGCTGATCTTAAAATCGTAGATAGGTTTTTGAATTTTCTTCCCTCACTCTTACACACGTGAAATATTATATTTTGTTAGGGTGATATTATAGCTTTGAGATTCAGAGTTGTTTTCAGCTGTGCTGCTGAAATAACCATGAAAAAACCTTAAAGAAGGTGAAAATATACTTTGATATGTAAGCACTGAAGAATATAACTTCATATTCAAAATATTTTTTTGCTTCTGTGTATTCCTAAACCAGTATCCTCCATAATACGCAAAAGGTGCAAGGTGCACCTATTTTGAAATCTGGAAATCTTGTTCCAAGATTTAATGGTCAATAGACTCTTTTATAAATGGAATAGATTTTTAATTATTTTAGCCACCTTTTTAGTTCCTGTAATGTTCATTTACTACAGCTTTGTCCCTCACAAGATACCTAACTCAAGGTTGGGAGTTGCCCTATGGCTCTCATAAGCACAAGGACAGAGTTTATCTGTGATCAGCCAGCTTTCAGAAAATTTAGCGCTATTTATTTAAGGGTGAAAAAAGACACTGTAGAAAAGTGTATCACAAAGCAATCTCTCTGCAGTTATTGCACATCAGCTGCCATGGTACAGGCAAAAAGAAATATTTTTTTTCTCTAGTCCATGTTGCCAGCTTTCCCCGCTTTGCCTCAGATATGGGCTGACCTTTTTTTAGTCCTTTCACCAACTTTTGTGTGATGTTTTTTAAACTGCAGCAAACTGTTTCCCCAGGCTGCAGGAAGGATAGGCTTTGTCTCCTTCACCTTCCCGCAGTAACCTAAGATATCAAAGCTACGTATCACATTTGTAGCAGTGACATATTTTGGCAAAACCATACATATAACATCTCTAAGTATGATTCAGAACTTTCAAATCTTTGAAGTGTTCATATTTGCAAAGACTCACCTGTCAAAAGCATCAAAAATGGCTTTTAAAGACTAAATTAGTGTCAAAAGTTGGGATTTTCAGCACTGAAAGGATGAATAGGTTTAACAGTTTGCACCAGTTCAGGAAAATTACAACATCTCTTTGTGCAAGGTGGGCTAAAAATACTGGACAAAATATTGTCCCCATTGGATTTCCTTAGGTTGCAAGAATGGTAGCTGAATGACTGTGTTCAGTTTTGGGCCCCTCACTACAAGAAGGACATTGAGGTGCTGGAGCGTGTCCAGAGAAGGGCAACGAAGCTAGTGAAGGGTCTAGAGCACAAGTCTTATGAGGAGCGGCTGAGGGAACTGGGACTGTTTAGTCTGGAGAAGAGGAGGCTGAGGGGAGACCTCATCGCGCTCTACAACTACCTGAAAGGAGGTTGTAGCGAGGTGGGGGTTGGTCTCTTCTCCCAAGTAACTAGCGATAGGACGAGAGGAAATGGCTTCAAGTTGCACCAGGGGAGGTTTAGACTGGACATTAGGAAAAACTTCTTTACTGAAAGAGTGGTCAGGCCTTGGAACAGGCTGCCCAGGGAAGTGGTAGAGTCACCATTCCTAGAAGTATTTAACAGACGTGTGGATGAGGCGTTTAGGGACATGGTTTAGTGGGCATGGTGCTGTTGAGTTGACGGTTGGACCTGATGATCTTAGAGGTCTTTTCCAACCTTAATGATTCTATGATTCTATGAGGTTCCTGCCAGCCCATTTCTCCAATGTCTTGAAGTCCCTGTGAATAGCAGCACAACCATAACAGTACTGGCCACAGTATCAACCGCTGCGGTACAGCAGTTACCCTTTTTTACTGTGAGGGTGGCCAAACACTGGAATGTGTTGCCCAGAGAGGTTGTGGAGTCTCTATCCCTGAAGATATTTAAAAGCCACCTCGATATCTGGTGTACCAACCACTCCTCCCTACCTTAATGATTCTATGATCTATCAGCAGAACCCAAGGATTAGAAGCATGTTCAGGTTTAGGTTCCCCATTAATCCCCATGCAAAATGTTTCTACATGATTTGGTATATTCCTGTCTTTCCTAAGCACTTTAGAGCTCTTTCAGAAGTGCTGACCTACCAGTGAATAAGCTAAATTTAGGCCCTAAGTGCATATGTAACTTTAATTCACAGAAAGTATTTTGGTCAAGGTTGTGAGTTAGTCATCAGCTGGGTTACAATGTGGTCCCAAAATATCACTTGTTAAGACAGATGGTACAGTGGTAGCTTCCACATATAGCACTGTTTCAAACTGTGACAGAAATCATCTCTAGTGAAACTGAAAAGTTTAACTTCACCTTTCAGAAAAAACGACATTTATATCTTGCCTGCTGTAACAGCTAATAATAGTTACTTGGCTGCTACTAGCTGACAAACCGGATTTGCAAGTTTGCAAGACAGCTCTTTTCACATGAGTTTCCCTAAATCAGCTGCTTACCCTAAAAACAAACTGTAATGATTTTACTACTGTGGGGCAACAGAGGGGAAATGACGTGATAGCTTTCCACTGAATGAGGCCAAAACTGAGGAAGAGTCACAGTATTTTCATAACGCCAAGAACAAATGGAAAATATTTTTATTTTACATGTAACCAGATAGTGGTTTTTGCGGCTGTGGTCTGCAGTATGCACACCACAGTCAGTTCTAAATACGTAATCAGTTCATTCCCTTTGGGTTACTGGACTTATCTAAATATTAATTTTCTTTTCACATATGATGTTACAGCATTTATAATTATACTATCTTCCCACTCAATCCTTATAAAGACACTATAGACTGAGGATGGAATTAATTATTGTCTTAGTACTACCTTAGCCTCCCTTTATGCAAGTTTTCAACTGAATTTACCTATGTCAACAACTAAATAAGGATTCTAATAGTTTCTTTTAATCTATAATGTGCTATACTGGACTAAAGAAGATTTCTTTTACAGTGAGGTGAACAAGCATAGTTTGTTGCAGCACAGGATTAAAGAAAAGCATGAAGTAAAACAAAATTTCACACCTCTTCAACATATCTGATTACTGTTTAAAAAAAAAAAAAAATTAAACCATTGTCAATGGCTACCCAATTGATAGCACAGAGATACATCTGTTCATTTTTTAAGTAAAAGAAAGGTTGTGATGTTTAGCTGTTATAACCCCACTACTGCCATGTTAATGACAGACCTTTTTACATTGCAGTATATAAATAAATTAATATTATGACAGTCTATACTGTCTATACACACTATATATGTATATCTATATCTCTACACACTAATATTATGACAGTCTATAGTGTCTATAGTCAAGTATATGTACGAGAAACTGCCTTCATCTTCACACTGCAGTGCTGCAGTGCAGCTGCTGAACAAAACAGAAGTATCCTACCTCCCCTGCCATTTTTATACCACTTTTGCACACTCAATGGGTTCAAGCTAACTTGCATAATTGTTATTATTCTTTCACAATAACTACATAATATGTATTACAGTTGGCTTCTAGGAATTAGTGGCTCAGGCGTGAGGCATGGCAACAGAAATGTAATTTTTCGGTAGCTGCTATGTGACTAAGTAATTGTCTCAAAACTGATTTGTTGCTTGAATCCCAACCCTCTGATCTGGATGTTTTATTTAGAGTTTAACTTACTAAATCTCCACAAAAACTGCCTCAGCCTCACTCTCTGGTTGGTGAAAAAAGGGAAAAAAAACAATGACCAGATAAATCAAGCACAATTCCCAGACCCCTAAATGTTCAAGGAAGTGAATTTAAAGAAGATGATACTGTTATTTCTACACCTTAGTAAGTGAATCCTGAGAAAAGGCTGTGTTCCCAACTCTCTCTTTCTCCTGCTAGGTATTTGGGAATACTAATTGCTTAGCTGATTTCTCTCTTCTCCCCCTTCCTTTTTTTTTTTTTTGCTAGACCCCTGCAAAACAGTACTCTTCTCAGCACAACGTCAGAGTTGTGTTGGCATTGTTCGTTGTATCCTCCAAAATATCTTGAAAGTGTCTAAGGAAGGATGACATAATGCAGATATTTAGTCTTACAGTAAGTGTTACTGAAACCTGTAAAATAAACCAGTTGTTTCAGTTTTTGAGTCTGAACAGTTGCACCTTGTCAGTATTTTCACTGAAAACTGAATCACATCAAAGGCCACAATGTGCCCAAGTCTTTTCAGGACTTAACATCATCCATGCAACTACGTCAACTTGCTGAAGAGCACCTTCATTTGGTAGTCTGAAGCCTCAACAGAGTGGGTCTGCAAAGCACAGTTTCAGGGTTGATCCTCAAAGGCTAGGATGTTTGTAACGTGCCAGCCTTAACTTGGTTGGCAAGCCCTTTAGATTTAATTTCTTCTCATTTTTAGGATGTTTGTCCCAAACATTACCTTTGCTCTTATGTCTTATTGGTCATCATCTTTGCTGTAGCTGCTGTCTGTGACAGTTGCCTGGTAAACAGCACTAAGCTTACAGCTCCTCTCACATCCCATTGCATCTGTTTCCTTAGAATTAGAAAGAGGGAATCCAATTATCGACGATATTCTGCAAAATACAGCCCGAGATTGGGTCCTGAAAAAATACCAAAATATTTAAATATTGTTTTAAGGCATGTTAACAAAGATGTCCAGTCAGATATATACATATACAGATGTCCAATCAGATATATACACATAAAATATATATATAATTCACATAATATATATAAAATACATGTATTAAGTGAATATAAACGTTAAACATTAAGTGATATAATTAAACATTAAGTGAATATAAACAAGATGGAAAAGTAAGGAGAAAGACTTTGTGTTATGTTACCAGTACCATGTCTGAAATACATTCTGAAAATATCACCCAATTTTTGCAAGATAATTTCTAATCCAAAACCTGACCTAAAGTTCTGTGAGTATAAGAGGTAAAACCTTTTTCTATCTAAAGTAAGTAAAACTGACATATAGTTCCCTCAGAATTTTAATGGGTACTGAAATACCTTATCTCCTTGGAATAACCATACCCACACGTAGTCATTTCTGAAAATGTTACTGAAATTGCTTCAGCTATCATGCTTTGTGAAACATGACCTTCCTCTATAGGTCATCGAAGTTCTTTAAGTTATCCTGGTTTTCAATATGACTTCATTGACGGTTGCTGGATGAGTACATACCAAAAATACAACGGAGAGGTAGTTTTCCTTTTATAAACTTCTACTGAATAGTAAAAAAACAATCCAGGACAACTTTAGGACATTTTGATTTTCTTTAATGCTGTTATATAATCAATCTTTTCTCATGATTCCTCACTTCACACTCTCTACTCACTCCACCTCCCCCCATATTTCTACAATTCTCTTATTTCTTCATTACCCAGTGAAATAGAATGTGCTTATGTTTCCCCATGGAAGACTTTTTTTTTTTTTCCTCCTAGACAGCAGTAATCTATTGCTAAATTATACGAATTTCATTATTTTTCCACTGTGTTAACTCAAAGTGCCTTAAGCAGAGTTTGTGTATCTTGGACTAAAATGGTTGGAGTTTCTGAAAG
>NW_009215825.1:7488-22644 GCF_000690835.1 Fulmarus glacialis
TTTGTATGTTATTAATGTATTAATTTCATAGTCATTTAGGTATATGAAAGATTTCCTGAGGAATTTTGGAACTTTGCAGGGCAATGCAAAAATCACTGAAGAATGAATTTTAAATGGATAAAAATTCAGAATCTAAAAAGTAGTCTTAGCATCCCTTTACACAGTTTTGTGACCTCATCATTTCCCCTTTTAGTTTCACCTTTTAAATCCTTACAACTTCTCTGGCAGATTAGTAAGTGGTGATACAATTTTACAGAAAATCAAGAATTTTACTGCTGTAGATGCAAGATAATTATTTCTAAGTGTGTTTTGGTTTACTAAAACATTAAAGATTATAATGAACTTCTGTTCTTAATATCATCTTTGTATACTGTATTTGAAATACACTGCAAAATATTATTAGTAGAGGGGCTGTCATTAGAATTTACATAAAAAAAAAATTAGCACCTTTTTGTATCTAGAAACAGTTTGGATAGTAGTAAAACAGAAATAGACAGGTCTGTGCTCTTACAAGTTACATTAAAAGAAAAAAAAAAAAAATCCTAAAAAATTTTGTAGCTGAGAAATGCAGGTAAATAACATGCACTGTCTGCAGGTGGGAGGTGACAGTCCAACCCCAGGTGCCATTGTTGTGGTAGGTGGGTGTTGTGTTGACCTAGAGACATCAGCTTCTGGTGGAATCCTGTTCTGTTGCAGTCAGAGATTTGTGTTCCTCAAGTCCTCAAACCTGCATGCTACACAACACTAGCATGAGAGTTTCACTTGATCTGTTTGTAGGTTACATATAGCTAGAATCACATGCTCCACCCCAGCTTATAATAGTTAATACAGTGTCTGTGAAGGCTAGATTTATAGCTAAGAGCTCAAAAGTAAAGAGAAGGCTGAAGAAACACTGATATTCACAAAAAAGACAATTAATTGAAAAAATGTAATTTCTTTTGTTGGCTTTTTTCTTGTACTTCTCTCTGTAAACAGATTATAGCCTTCTTGAACTTGAACTTGAATAGTTATGTTGCTGCATGAAGTTATCTGTAATACTTCAGTTGAACACAGGTTATTTTTATTAAATATTCAGATATGGCTTATTTTGAACAGACACAGATCATATATTAATTGGATGACTGTAATTACTAAAACAGGTTTTTAGGGCCCATATAGCTTCAGCATTGACTTTCCCTGAATATTTCCTCAAGATTTCTGTTGCTATAAACTCAGTCTGCAGAGTACACTTTGAAAATAAACACAAAGCAAATCAGTTTATTAAATTTAGGTGATGTCCATGACCAGTATTGATCCTGTATCTGAATTAGACACTTGCCTTTCTATGAAAATATTGTTGAACTCAAGTACATAGATAGTAGGAGTAGATTTTATTTTTTTTAAATGTGTCAAGTTACACAAGACATGTTTGAGGCAAAAAAGAAATGCTATTTTGTCTGAAGATGTGGGGCTTCCTTCAATTTCTTTATTTGTTTTGTGGCAGGATATCCAGGCTGGATGAGAGGATGATAGGATGTAGAGGTTTGTAACACCTGAATGCTGTTGTAGGAGATTTGTCACCTTAAACTTTTTTCTTGTGTTTATATTGCTATTTTACAGATGAAGAACTGAAATACAGATGAGAGACATGACTATTCCAAGGTCAAAAAGACAAGAATAAAAAAGTTTCCATTCCACTAATTCAAATATTGTAGCCTCCCTTTCAAATATTAACATCCTCCCTCTCTTTCTCAGTTTGTTGAATTTTCAGCTTCATTTGATTTCTCAGCAGTGCCAGAGACACAATGAAGGGTTATATTTAAACAGAGGAGAATTTGGAATCTCATTCATGTACACAGCATTCTGGGAGTGAACAGATTTTCCTATGAGATACGCAGAATCCCCAGAGCTGCTAGGCAAAGCAGATATAAGCATTTTTTTGTCACCTGCTGCGAATGAGCTTAACTTCTTTCCTGTCTCTCATTTTCTCATAGCATAGTTTGAAAACAGCTATCAGACTCGTGCAATTTTCTATGTATTGGATAGCCTGTGATGCTATCTGTATTTCAGCTGGACAGTCTGGCATACTGGTAGTAGAAATCGTTACTGGCATCAACTAACACAATAATGACTGCAGCTCTATTCAGTGTATCTTCCATTATGTAAAAAGGTACCACTTTTTCTCAGTTTATTTCAGAGTTTTCCAGTTCCCAAAAGCTTGCATGAATACAAATAAGTAATGTGCTCTATCCCTTCAGGGGAAAAGTCTAGGGATTTTTAATTTTTTTTTAAATCTTTGAACTAATGAAGGGAACACTATTAAATCAAAATTTCACATTCTGTGCCCCAGACTAATATTACACTGACATCCACTTGGAATTGGCTACATACAGAAGCTAAGAAATAAAAGCTGTGAAGAAACAAGTGTTCGATTAGTTTTGCTTCTGCTATTTTCAAAATTAATCTCAAAAGAACACAAGTCACACGTTGCAGTGCCATGTGCAATACACCAAGGCTAATAAACCTCCCAAATAGGGCTTACATTTGCTATTCATTTCATGAAATAGTGGAGCATATGCTCACATTTTCTTTGAACAGAAGAGGGTTTTTTTAATATCCTTTGTTATACGTGTTGTAATATTTACCAGCTACCACTGTGCAGGCAAGGCTATGACTGAGTTGCTCTATGCCCTGTACAGCTCCAAAAGGTAGAATGTTACTTTCTGGCTTTTTTTTTTTTTCTTTTTTGTTAGTTCAAGGCTCATTGAGGGGTCTCTGGGGTGGTTTTGCATTTATTGTTTGATTCTTCTGCTCCAAAGTCTAACTATATTTTAGAAAGGAAAGTGTTCACACATCATACTTATTGATTCCCCTTGCCACTCCCACCTCTCAAACACACACGGACTGCTTGGGAACTCAGTCCCAAGGCCATTTGAAATATTTGTTTAAGATTAACCTGTTTGATTAGGCTTTTACTTGATTACTTTTGCATGTTTGACTAATGCTTTATGAAGCACTTGGTGGCCTATATAAAGACTTTTAGGATAGGTTGCATTCATGTGCAAAGATCCCCTGTGACAGGGAAGGGAAGGTCTCCTTGAAATGAACAAAGCTAATTTTGCAGAACTTCTAAGCAATCCACATCCTTCCTCCCTCCTAAACAAATTTATTTGGTTCCCAGTCGCTACCTGGGAGTGGTCCTGGGGGAGCTCTGGAGAGGTGCGGACAACACTGTGGGGTTTGAAATTCATTGTTTACATGAGTCGAAAACTTTTCCAGATACATGTTCATGGAGGCAAACAATTATTTATTGCTGTTCTGATCACCACTGAAACTTTGTGATATTTCTTTGTGATTCTATGATTCTATGATTTATCAAATGTATAGGCAGCAAGTTTTTTGTATTTCAGGTAGTAATTATTCCTGACTGATTTTGTATATGAAAAACTGGCTGATATTGAAGACATTATAATGCAGAATATATGTAGTCTATTCTCCAGCTTGACCTGTCACCAAAGAACCTTGAATTCTTAAAACAGGTAAAGGAGATATGGTAGAGGTCTATACCTGTATGCTCTTTTCTGTGTTACCAATAGATTACTATCAGTTGTCAGTATCCTTCCATTTCACTCAGAAATCTGTATTAGTGAAGCTAATACATTATTGCTAAATTGTTATAGGGTTTATTGAAAATTACAGGATTAAAATTACCATTTCAACATTTCATGCAATATAATATTCTGAAAACTCTTAGTGTAACATGTAAGGCATCTTAATATGTTTTAATGGAAAATCCACTTACTTTCAAAGATGTTTTGTTCTGTAAGTAAACTTGAAAGTTTTCTTCATGAGGACTGATTGATGCAAAACAGTTCTGAAAGAACCTGCAATTATTTTGGCAAATTTTGGTGCTCTGAGCTGTGTTTGTCATTGACAAGCATGACCACATCTGAGAAAACAATGATGTATTATTGAAAAGGCAGTTATTCCTTAACAGCTGTACTTCCTGAATAACTGAACCAATTACACTTTTTTATCAATGTTAATTATTTCTCTCTAAATGTGCATCTAAGTGTATATTGGAAAATACAAAATTTAGTAGAATAGGGTAACACATTTGTCCTTATGTGCTTTGGACCGCTGTTTTTGGTTTTTTGTTGGTTTGTTTGTTTTTTCCTTTGAACTGATGAAGCAATGAGTGAATTATGTAACTCATTCCAAAAGCTAATAAACCTTTTATGTTACCCCAATGTGTATTCTGCTTAAGCAATGTACTGAACAGAAGTGTATTTTAGAAATGGTTTGGAGTTTCATTATAACTATTTTTCGTATCCCTCTGGCTGTGTTTGTTTCTCTAAGAAATAGAGACAGAGTAGGAGGAGAAAAATAATACATTAAAAAGAAGAAAATATCTGAAAATTACCAACATTATTTTTCTATTGCAGTCCCTTCTCTCAAAAAAACCACAATCTGCCACAGCTTTTTCGGTGGTATTTATGGGTAGTTAAACTATAAGTAAACATTATTTCCTATAAAAAGTAGGCTTTAATCTTCTAGTAATTTCATGTGGAGGGCTGCGTTACTGGACTTTATTGGGCCTCTGCTTCTGGAGCAAGTATACTCAGCTTGCATAGCAGTCTACAGTAACTTTGGAAAGACAAGTATAATTTAAAGAAACAAAAAAATATTCCTTTGGGGAGTTTTTTTGTCTGTTTGTTTTGGGTTTTTTCCCACTCCTTGTCTCCCTATGAAAAAATATTCTCCTGGAGATGATTTGGTGGATAGAATGAAAGTGAAAATTTAGGATGATGTGTGTAATGCATTAATCCGATCACCTTTACTGTAGTAAACAGGACTATGCTTACTGAACTGTGAGCAATTAGCATGACTTTTCTTTTTTGAATATTTCTAATTAACAGCTTTATCATAAATTTTATTTCAGAAGGGAGGGATCTGAGAATGGGAGAAGTCTGACAGGAGACCATGATGTGACATATGCAAGAGAGAGGATTTGAAACCAATCACAAAATTAATTTTACACAAATCACTCCAGTGGAGTGCTTTTGCTTCAACAAGGCTAGGTGCACTGAATTTGCAGGGGAAAAAAAGGAAAAATGTCTGTGGACTGAGAGGATAAGAAGATAGGGTTTTGTCAATGTTTTAAAACTTAAATTTGCAGAAGTAGGCCTGTTGAAGCCATAAAGTGATTGGCTATCTTGGTTTCATAGTAGTATAATTGCTAAATACAGTCCTAATATGTGCAGCAAGGAAAAAAAGTTGAAGCAGAGCTTTTAAAACATTTCTGTGAGCTCAGCAACAGCAGTCAGTGTACTCAGAGGTAATAGAATTTTAAATGGAAGGTGAATACTAATACACTTGATTGGCATGAAAGAGAGTGGCATAGCACAGCCTCCAAGTTATTAAAGTCTAAAAAAATAAGACTAGGCCAAAGATGAGATAGAAATGCCATTTTCTCAAATATACTCAAGCGTACTCAAAATCAGTTCCATGTTTGAAGAAGAACATGAAGAAGCATGTTCTTCTTTAGAGGAAGATGCCAACCAAAATCAGAATCTTTACAACACAATAGCGCAGTGCAGGCTAAAAGGATGACGTTCATCTTTCTCTGGAGGGAGAAAGGAGACTCTTGAGTAGCTCTCTCCAGGTAGGAGAAGAAGCTAAAGAAATCACAAGTTATATTTTGTACACTTCATTCGTTTAAGTTGTTAAAATCAAACTCTAAAAAGCAGGAGAATTTGAGTACAAACTGAAAATAGTATCAGAACAATGGTTGCTGACATGCTACTCGGCTGCATACTATGGAGTGGCCATGAAATATTTCCAAGCATCTCTTAATGAAAATCAGGCCCATAGAAAAAGACCAAAAGCTACAGAGAGACAGTAAAAGACATGAAGGGTTAATATTAGGCTTCTAAATGTGTATAAGCAATGTTAGACAGACCATCCAAATCTATTTTTTAAAATCTGTTTTTTCTTTAATAACTTGGTCTTCTTGTTACCTCCATTACAAAGGGCAATATGTACATTGGTAATTCAAGTAGCGCTTGTAAGTCTCTGCATCTGGATATCACAGCATCTTGATCCTATATTAGGCTTATGTCTGTGTATGCATCAGATTCCCTCACCTCCTTTCTATGCTTTTGTTGTGAAGGAAGGTAGCCTAGACATTTGTAATGAAAGGAAGCCTCAGTACACTTTGTCCACATCTCTGATCTTGATGAATGGAAAACTAAGGTCCTGGGATCCACAATGAAATACATTCAGTCACTCCTTGTTCTAGGAGCTGCCATGTTGAGGTGAGCACTCTATAAGGGTGTCCTTGCCAAAAGCTACAAATATTAGGAAATAAATTTGCGAACAAATTCCCCAAATGCATAGGAATCCTTAGATTCTATATCAGCAATCTTGATGAGTGAATTCTTGGTTTCCCAAGCTCCAGTCATCCTTACTGAAACAACTTAAATGAGCTGGAGGCAAAAGTGAGGGGGAAACACACTTAGTTCTTACTGAGTCCACCAGATAGCATGGCTCTTTGCTTCCACCCTCGTCCATACCCAAGCGCGAGTCAACTAGCTGTCAAGCTCTGTGCATACATCAATCCGTTCAGTTCTTTGTGAATCAGTTCAACTCTATGCAGCACAATGAAGTGCAACACAGAGTTGTCAGCTGCTGTATGACTGCAACACTGCGTTGTGACTGGAATACTGAAACACGTCTGCTACCTTTTGGAGGATGTCTTCATATTTGACAAGCAGCTTAAAATAAGATTGCACATGAAAGGTAAATATATTCCAGGATATTTACATTTAAAACACTTCTAAATATTTATACTACTGCCAGTTTTCATAACTGATAACATTTTAAGTTTTTCTAATCGATCTTTATAAACACTTTATCAAATTTTTAAATAGCTCAGAGATGACTTTAAGTGTTTGGATTACAGTAGTTGTAACAGCAAGAGAAGTCCTTGCTTATGTTGGATTTTTATTATACCATAGATCACTGCGTTTTCCTACAATGAGATAACCCCTTGTGCTGGCTGGGATAGAGTTAATTTTCTTCATAGCAGCTAGTAGGCGGCTGTGTTTTGGATTTCTGCTGGAAACAGTGTTGATAACACAGGGACTTTTTAGTTACTGCTGAGCAGTGCTTACCCAGAGTCAAGGCCTTTTCTGCTCCTCACCCCACCCCACCAGCGAGTAGGCTGGGGGTGCACAAGAAGTTGGGAGGGGACACAGGTGGGACAGCTGACCCCAACTGACCAAAGGGATATTCCATACCATATGATGTTATGCTCAGCATATAAAGGTGGGGGAAGAAGAAGGAAGGGGGGCACATTTGGAGTGATGGCGTTTGTCTTCCCAAGAAACCCACAAGTTTTTTCACTTTTACTCTTCTGATTCTCTCCCCCATCCCACCGGGGGGGAGTGAGAGAGTGGCTGTGTGGAGCTTAGTTGTCAGCTGGGGTTAAACCACGACACCCCTGCACAAACTTTCTTGAAAAAAAGCAGTCAATTATTTGATCAGTCTTTACTTGTTTTTCCCCCAGTTCACTCTCTGTTGGCTACACACTTTGTTCATAGTCAAGTGCTTCATTCAAGGACATGATAGTGAACTACTCAACAGTACTTATTCCATTATTTTTTCATAAAGTGCTGATTTGGGAGATGCAATGTGAAGGAATATAGCTTTCAACCTTTAACAGTTTCCTCTAAGCTACTTTATCTTAGTTTTTTGTTATTCATTTCAACGTATTCAGTGTAAAGCTATTTTCATGTTGAATTCCTTAGGGGGGGATTTTTCAAGGTATAAAAGTTCAAATCTGTCTCCTGAATGTACATACTATTTACTTTCTGAAGACTCTCTGGTGCACCTCTTAAGGAGTGTTCCCATAACGTCTCTCTCCCCCATGAAGTGAACAACCACATCAGGGAGGTGACAGGCACGCCTCTGTCTGTCATTTCTGTAGTCAGTAGAAATGCGAAGAAACCCCTGCTTCTATGAGAAAATTTTCTTGTGTCCGGTGCTCCTGCCAGGTTATGAAGGCAGGATCAAGACCCTTTTCCAAGGCCCTGGGGTCACCCTCAGGTTTCCCACTCCTGCCCAAGGCCCAGGAACCTATGTCAGCCCCCGGGGCTGTCAGCCTCTGCCCCAGTGCCGCCGGAGCAGGACTGGTCCCAGCTCCCCACAGCTTTGCCTTGCTGGGCACACCCACGGGCCCACGTCCCAGCCTCAGCCCGTCCCCATCCCAGGGAGCTGCCCGATGCCTGGGGCTGGGGCTGCCCCAGTGTCCCTGGCTGCCCTGCTCCTGGCTGGGGGTGGGACAGGCCCTGCCTGCTGGGCCCTGCCCTCAGGGCCCCCACTGGTCCGGGCCCCAGGGAGCCCCTGGATCACCGTGCCCTGACAACTGCTGCTTTCTCTGATAATTTTTCCTTTTCTATATTTTGGATGCAATTACACTTCTTTGTTTGTTCGCTTTATCTTATTTAAACAGAAAATACCACAGCAGTGAGCAGAGCAGGCAATACGGCAGCATCACGAACGGCAGTGCACCGCTACCTCCCAGCACTGCCACCTTCACCTGCCTTTTGTGCACCTTTATAATTTTTACCTGCATGTCTTGTTGTTGGATGCTCGCTCCGTTTCCTTTGATGCAATCTCCTTTAGAAGTGCGAAGTGCCTCTGTAGGTCTCCGCGCCATCTAGGAGTCTTGCTGTACTTAACATTTTCCACGGCCGCTTAGGGAGTTTGTTTTCCCCACCGCAGAAAAGCACTGTACTAACTGCTGTTTTGCACTACATCTACTGGACAGCCGATGAAAAAATAGTAATGCGGATATTTATTACCTAGGGATTCATCCCGAAGGATCACAAAAGCTCCCTGCAAATTATAGGCCTTGTGCTGCTGGGCTTTCCCATAACCCCTGAAGTTTAATGGCTGCTCTGTACAAAGCTGTGAAACAGCTTTTTATTTATCTATACATTTAGTCTACACTAAGCTGTGATTCTCCAAACAACCGTAAACAGATTGGGATTGTATTCCTTGCTAAATGAGAAAATCTGTACCTATTTCAAGAAATGTATTAATAAGTTATTGTGGGGAGAGTCCATCGGGGAAAAACAGGGTTGCTGCTCACAGTCAAGATATTTAATATGGAGTTGAGTTAGAAAGAGTTATTCTCTCCCTTAAATTCAAAATACACTGTGTCTTCAAAGCATTAATTAAAAGCAGCTGAAGGAACAGATAAAGACACAAAGCCCCATCAGAAGACAGTTTTATACTAACTGAACATGAACAGCCTATTTTCTTTTCTGCTTAAACAGGCTCTTATATCTGAACAACCAGATCAAAAGCCAACTGACTGAGTGCCAGTTCAACAGCTTTAGAGGCTTCTGCCATCTGCGGATGAGAGGCTGTCAGGTTTTTTAATCGCAGTGCATAGGCGGGGAAGGCAATACATCCCCTAACGGCAGCGAGAGAGTGGAATGACTTGTGGCTTCCTCCTACTACAGCAAAGTGGAATTATGACTCTGAACAACAGGCCATAAAGTATTTTATTATGTGGTCATGAGTGTCACTTTCTATGAGGAACAGAGTGGTAATTTAGTGCGTTAAATTATCACTTTGTGAAATCACATGTAACAATGAGCTCTGAACCAACTTTAATTGAAATGATCTCAAACTATACGATGCTTTACTGCAGGCCTGTTTGTGTATGTGCACACACTTGTAAAATATTAATGTTTAAACTCCATTCACATCTGGACAGCAAGGAAACCTTGATCCTGTTGATGCTCATGGTGCCAGAATTCCACACGCTTCCTGACGAACAAGGAAAAAAAAAAAAAAAGAGGAAATCCCAGTATTAAGATCTACTTAAGGTAGTAAGAAATGAGTAAAATCTAAGAATAAAAGAGAATATCCCCTCACTGAAATGCCTAGAATTTCAGCTAGAAAAGTGCAAGTTACCTAAAGTAAATCCCAATGGACTCTTACAAACAGCAAATCTACCTTAACAGTTAGTATATTTGGGTTCTGAGGACAAGACAAAAAAACAAAGCCAAAACCTCATTACATAAGTAAGAATTATCCTTTCTCCTTTCTCTCTGCTAAAAAAAGAATAAAAATAAAAAAATATCTTTGGCTTTTAATCTGGTGAGAAATGCAACTAATTTTAGGATTTTTTTTCTTTGGGGCTTTTTTTTGTTAAAACTACCCTTCTCTTCTTGAAAACACGTAGCAAGATTTTTCAAGGAATCATTGGCTTTATGCGTTATTTTTAGTCCTTTTGTGATGGCTCTGTGCTAGCTCTCCAGTTAGTCGACCAGACATGGATACATTACCAGAGATTAGAGTTGAGTAAGAATGTGGATAATGAAAAAAATATTTCATCAGGTTTTCAGACTTTTCACAAAATCAAAATAATTTACCAGGCTTTTTCAGCCAGATGCAGTGAAAATGCAGTCTGTCTACTTCTGCTGCATTTGGTATATACAAAACTCTTATCCCCCAGTGGAAGAATTTAGGTTGCATATGTGTGTCTCAAGTCTCTTTGTAATGTGAGCTGAAGATTTAGATAATAAAGCTCTGCTAACTCCTCTTCAGTTCCTTTTCAGTTCTCTCAGCTAACAGCTGTAGCAACCCACAGACTGGTTTGTTTTCAGCACTGCAAGGACTATCTTTCATTCTACTGTGATAAACAAGCAAACAAACAAATAAAATGTGATAAATTTAAATTATGGAGGAGGGAGGGTTGCCTTTACCTGTTTGAAGCCTGAAATATTTGGCCCCAGGTGTGAAATGTAAATGCATCTTGGTTTCAAACTTTGTTCCTCCTGAGAGGTCATTATGCCTACTAAGAAATCTTGGCTCATTGCTGATATGGAGTAGTGCAGCAATGGGCATAGCAGATCTTGCTCAAACGGTCCTTGAAGGAATATTTGCTTGGGCAGCATCCCTATCCTACTTTTTGAGATATAAAAAAATAAAGGTTTCCACTAACATTTCCGGCTCTGGTTGAGACCTTAGAGTTTGAACATCTGTGACACTATAGACTTCCTACACCAGTGGCAGAAGGAATTGTTCCTCTCTGTCAGAACATTTCCATAAAATCATAAATGCTGTAAGAGCTTTAAATCAGCTAGTAGTGAGATCCAAGAAAGGTATCTCACAGCAGTAAATGAGATAATTTTCATCATGAACTGACAGCTCAATGGGCTGCTGACTGACAAAGAAAGAAAAAGGTGTCCTTGACTGCTACCTCCTTGTCAGATGGTGGAGTCATCCAGGTTGGTCTTAGTGCTGCTCTTACTCATCTCAGTGGCACTAGGGACCTTTGTGCTTTCTACAGCAGAAACACATCTCTGAGTTCCCACTCTGCTTTAGTACAATCTTTTTTCTAGCTACTTTTCTTTCAGTGTTCTCAACTGTCTGCGACAATCTTTTTTCTAGCTACAACTTTTCTTTCAGTGTTCTCAACTGTCTGCTTATTAGCAATGACCATTTCTGAGTACCGAATTATAGTAGATACTAATGAGTGCAATTTCTCTCTATTTCATTCCACACCACAAGTTTCAAGAATTGCCAAGTGCTGAAGTTGGACTGTTCCTGTTAAAGCATTTGTCACTACTTTCTCCACAATGCCATTCCCCCGATACAGACCTGCAAGCCAAGAACGGACATCAGGAGGAGATCCTTAATTCCAGCTTAGACACAGCCACAGTTATAAGGTTGAAAAGGAATTGCTAGGTTGCCACATGTTTTGAACCGTGTCAACGTCCCTGGCCAAAACCATTCCACGTTCAGCCTTCTTTTTCCCCTAAACTTTTCTGAACAAATTTTATGGATAGTGAACTCTGCCACTCTCTGTAGAATGTTATTGACCATATGCACTCTGAGAATGTATTTCAGTAAATAAACTTCCAGAATTTTCCAAAGGGTTTCCAGAAGACAAACCATGCTATTTGGAGTTTATGAATATGAATGCTCATCAAGCATTACTTCCAAATACAGTTATATTAGTTGGGATATCAGATCTTGTTAGCAAGCTCCCTTGTGTAACTCAAGAGGAAATCATGACTCATTTCTCAATAGTGCTGTCTGTCCAAGAATTACGATTAGGCAGAATTAAATATTGTAAATTAGGACATGAAAATAAATGCATCCTCTTTTTCATTTTTCCTCTTTTTCAACAGTCTCCAGTTCTCAGTACAGTCATTAAATGGATAGAATCTCAAGAGACATTTTTTCTATATTTCACCAGGTTCTACAAGAATATATTTTTAAAAAGCCTGTAACTTTGAATGTGCCTTGAAGAACAAATTCCAACACAAGGAACAACCTACTTTAAGCTGACTGCAGCTTCTACATGGCCTTTCAAAGAATATTGAAAAATTAAAGGATTATGAAATTGTATCACAAATGAGGCCATAGTATAAGCAGCAGTGTACATGTTACCTCTGTCTACTTCATCTCATATTAAATCACTTGGATCATTTTCCTTTATTTCTTAACCATGCACTTCAAAACCTCAGAATGCCACTGAATATTTGCTGTTCTTTCTACTTCGTCAGTTGGGTCCAATATGATGACATTGTGCAACTGTATACTTTTTTATAGCACATACTGCAGCTTTTTTTTTTTTTTTCCCTACTTGTTGATTCCTAATGTCTTGGTACCTGAACATATTTACATGAATAGTATGTGGGTGCTGAACTGGGGAATGGAATTCTCCCTCATTGCTTTCCCCAGCCTCAGTATGATCCATGTTTTATGAAGTTAGCTGTGATTCTTTGTCCTTATTTCCCTTACTCTTCCCTCTGCATACCACTGTATCGCATTCAGTTGCAGTATACACATAAAAATTATGTGCTTCACAAAGTAAAAAAATTACACTTAACCCATCTCAAGAGATAAACTAATAAATGTCTATACCAGAATAACATGAGAACAAGTTTGGTATACAATTTGAAGTTTAAAAAAAAACCCCACAGAGTGACAGAATAGTTGAGGCTGGAAGGCATCTCTGGAGATTATCTGATCCAACCCCCCTGCTCAGAGCAGGGTCAGCTAGAGCAGGTTACCCTGGACTGTGCCCAGTCGGGTTTTGAACATCTCCAAAGGTGGAAACTCCACATCCTCTGTGGGCAATCAGTTCCAGTGCTTGACTACCCTCAAAATAAAAAAGGTTTTTCTTATGTTTAAATAGAATTGCCTGTTTTTCACTTTGTATCCACTGCTTTGTCTTCTTGACTTCCTTCTGTTAGATATTTAGGCACAGGGATAAGATCCCATCATCAGCCTGAGTCTTTTCACTCTGAGGTTAAATATTCTGGGTTCTCAAAGTCTCTCTCCTCATATGCCAGATACCCCAGTCCCTTGATCATATTCATGGCCCTTCACTGGACTCACTCCAGTATGTCCATTTCTCGCTTGAACTGAGGATGCCAGAACTGGACCCAACAGTCCAGATGTGTTTCACCAGTACTGAGAAAAGGGCAAGGATCAGCTCCCTCAACCTGCTGGCAGCACTTCTCCTAAGGCAGCCCAGGACGTTGTTGTGTTGAAATGTTATCACTCTGGACCTGTTTAAAAACACAATATATTTTAAGACACAATATTTAAAAACATGTTTTTCAAGGCACTTATATTTGCCCTTCATACATGCTGTTAGGATAGGTGTATAGGCATTTGTCCTATCTGAATGATATCTAATTTCGTAAGAAGTTTTCTTCACAGCCTTTGGCAATAGTTCAGACATATAGAAGATAAAGACATGAATGAGAACTCTGGCATTATTATAGCACAAATGGCATTTCTAAGTTATGGTCTGGATGTGATTTTGTAAGAGTTCTTTGCAAGGTTATAGACCACGTAGAAAAGTCCCCTCCTTTCTCCTGCAAAAATAAGATATTAAACACAGAATATGATTTCTAATTAATAATCCATTTGTATTTGGATTTAAATCTCTATGTCTGATTTAGAAGCCCAAAATATTTAGGTTTCAATATAAATATTTCCATGTTGTTCTAACTTTAAATTACATTAGAATTTTGAGATCCTGTATTACCCTTTATTATATCAAAATAACACATCATAGTATTTGATTGCTGGAAAATAAATTCCTGATCACATCAGCTACAAACTTTGTAATAACATATTAATAAAACTAAACATTAGAAGAAAAGCAAGTCATTAACTACAGATTTGAAATACCAATGATGACTTCTAAATCTATTATTGAAGAGCTGATGTTTTAATGTATTAACTCTTTTTTTTTTTTTTTTCTGTTCTTGCCATCAGTAAATACCCAGCTGGTCATTATCTGTTGGTAAGCATCATTTTGAAGAGGTTTATAGTTTACACTGATTACATCTGACCTTTCACAGAGACTATAAGAAAATGTCTAGGAAAAAACAAACTTTGGAATACAAAAAAGAGAAATGATAGCTTCCACAGAACAGGAAAAGTTAAACGCTGATGAACAAACATGTGTCTATCATGAGTGAGTTCAACTGCTTTAAATGAGCTGGATGTTGAGAAATAAAGAGGAAATTGGGAATTAAATTAGGCCAAAAATGAACAGCCCAAAGATGATAACAGGAAAATAAAATGGTGCAGGCCTGTCTAACACAAGGACCAGAAATCATTTCTGTTCCTGGGTGTATCATCAAATTGCTTTGTAATCATAACCTTTCTGCACAGCAGCTTCTCCATCTGCAAAAAGATAGTATATCCTTTGAACATTTACTGGGTGCTTTGAGATATGTTGATGCTACATAAATGTGAAATATTAGTGTAGCTAGCACTGCAGTAGTAGCTAAGATTTTTCAAATCGCATCATAAGTGTCATAAGCAAAGGGATGACTGTGTCACCTATGCACGGTATTGCTTTGCTCCTCATGCAGTTTACTGAATTGTTCAATCCAAGGGAAATATTCAGATGTCGGACTACAGCACTAATTGAATTTTCCCACCAAAAGCTGTCAAATCTTTATTACAAAAAATAAGTCAGTAATTTATATTGCAATACATTGAATAAAATAACTTCCCAGATCCCTTCAACATATAGTAATTATTCTTTTAAGTTACTTTGAATAGTTATTTCATTCTCTTTAGAGTTCATATTCATATATTTTCATACATAATTATAGAAAT
>NW_009215826.1:0-1073 GCF_000690835.1 Fulmarus glacialis
TGTTGTGGTCAAAGTGCAGGACCCGGCACAATGTCAATGATTACTCCAGAGGATGTAAGAGCACCTGAGTTAGGCTCCAGCTCTGAACTGAACATTCAAGACTTCTTTCTCTCCCATCAGTTGTGTGGGGAACCTGGAAAGACGTATGCATGAATGGAGGGGTATATATACTGTGCATACTCGGCGCACCCTTTGCCTTTCAAAACCTGCTTGATTCCCGTGGTCAAGCTGCTGGCACAAAACCCCAGTGTATTATTAATGTACTTCAGAGATCTCAAAACCAACAAACACGAAAATGACATTTCCAAACGAAAGAATGAAAAAGCAATGCATTTTAAAACATATGAAGTGTTGAGGAGCCAATGAGGAGAGGTGCTATGTTGGACCTTGTTCTCACCAACAAGGAGGGGCTGGTGGGGAATGTGAAACTCAAGGGCAGCCTTGGTTGTAGTGACCATGAAATGGTGGAGTTCAAGATCCTTAGGGCACTGAGGAGGGTGCACAGCAAGCTCACTACCCTGGACTTCAGGAGAGCAGACTTTGGCCTCTTCAGGGGTCTGCTTGGTAGAGTACCATGGGATAAAGCCCTGGAGGGAAGAGGGCCCCAAGAAAGCTGGTTAATATTCAAGGATCACCTCATCCAAGCTCAGGAGCGATGCATGCCAACAAAGAGGAAATCGGGCAAAAACGCCAGGAGGCCTGCATGGATGAACAAGGAGCTTCTGGACAAACTCAAACACAAAAAGGAAGCCTACAGAGGGTGGAAGCAAGGACAGGTAGCCTGGGAGGAATACAGAGAAATTGTCCGAGCAGCCAGGAGAGCTAAAGCCCTGATAGAATTAAATCTGGCCAGGGACATCAAGGGCAACAAGAAAAGCTTCTATAGGTATGTTGGAGATAAAAGGAAGACTAGGGAAAACATGGGCCCTCTCTAGAATGAAACGGGAAACCTGGTTACCCGGGATATGGAGAAGGCTGACTTTTTTGCCTCAGTCTTCACCAGCAAGTGCTCAAGCCTCACTGCGCAGGCCACAGAAGGCAAAAGCAGGGACTGGGATAATGAAGAGCTGCCC
>NW_009215827.1:0-498 GCF_000690835.1 Fulmarus glacialis
TGTCGGTACCCGGTGCCGGTACCCGGTGCCGGCGCCAGGACCCATCCCTGCTCCCCAGATTTCACGGCCTTCAAGGAGGCGGCGGCGGAGTTTCACCCCTACGTCCACTTCTTCGCCACCTTCGACAGCAAGGTAGGGGCCAGGGTCCCGGCGGGGCAGGGTCACCCCCTGCCAGCACCCATGGGTGGCTCAGGCACCCCAACCCCACCCCAGGTGGCCAAGAAGCTCACCCTGAAGCTGAATGAGCTCGACTTCTACGAGCCCTTCATGGAGAAGCCGCTGAGCATCCCCGCCCGGCCCAACAGCAAGGAGGAGATTGTGGCCTTCGTGGAGGAGCACAAGCGGTGGGGGCCCGGCCACCCCTCCGGCCCTGCCTCGGTTTCCCTGCGGGGGCTGCTGGGGGGACTGGGCTGCCACGGGGAGGTGGTTGCCATGGGGAGGTGGTTGCCATGGGAGGCGGTTGCCATGGGGGGGGGTTGGCCGGGGGTGGGGGTGGGC
>NW_009215828.1:0-19925 GCF_000690835.1 Fulmarus glacialis
ATGATTCTATGATTCTATGATTTATCAGCATACCGCCACAAATGTATTGAGTCTACCTGACGGAAATATACACATCGAGTAACGCCAGAGTATTTACTGGCACTGGCAATACTTGCTATTGTTAGACTTGGAACCATAGTTTCTTCTTTAAATTCATTTTAACTTTACCTGGAGATGTGGTAGCTACCATAAGACCTCTAGCACTGTAGCTAAGGCTGTGGAATTACCTGTTTACCACAAATATTTCTGGAATTTACTCTTTCTCAAAGACATTGTAACTTCTGGGTTTGTTTTTGGCTCAGTAGAGCATAGGAAGAATTTTCTTTAGCTTTCTTGGTGAGTCATCCTTTCTCTAGAAAGACACGTATCCTTTGATTTGTTTCAGTGCAGGAAGGAAAGGCTTTATGCTTTAAGGTTTATGCATTGGTTACAAAATTGTGGATGCTCTCTTTCATTTATCTTAGCACAATCTCTTTTTCCCCTTACTTTCCAGAATTCAAATGACTAATAGAACACATTTCACAGCCAGAAAGAGGCAGCACTAATTAGTTTGTGGTTGTTTTCATTCATATCGGCTGGACAAATGCACCTTCAGTTCTTTGTCCTGCCACGTGCTTTTTGTGTGATCTTAACCTGCCTATATTTTAGTTCCTTCTGTATAAAAATATGGAAAGCTAAACATCCTTAGCTCCTGCAACTCTCTTCAGGGTAAATAACCAAAGGATCTGTCAGTCTCTTTAATGCTACTCCCATATCATTGGCAACCTTCAGGCAGCATACCTGCCTGTGGATAACAGCGTTGCCTAATGCTTAAGCTGTCTGGTCCTTTGTGCTCCAGAGAAGCCCTATAGCTGTACCTGGGGCTGTACAAGTTCAGCTCACCATCGGTGCAGACAACACATTTGGTCAGGAAAGGCAGCCTCGAGGTATCCCCAGTAGTCACGCTCGATGGTGTTAATATAGTGGATACCACATAAAACACTTAAGATTCACATTTGCACTGTTGCCTTCTAGAAATATCATATGAAAGAATACTTACTCATTTAAAAATCTCCATGAAACATCAACAAAGTTGTTTCTTGGCTTTTATAAACAACAAACAAACAAACCCCAAGCTTTCTTTCTCAAAGGAGTTGTTCCACATCCCATATCTTTAGTCCAAGAATGCAGAACAACCCATAATATGTTTTCACTGGAGTGTGGCTCCCTGTGTATTAATTTGTTCGGTTAGTAAATAAGAAAGGGCATTTTTCCAAGGAAGGAAAGATTGAGTTTCCAGGCCCAGGGTAACTGCTGCTCTGAATCTTTGAATTCCCTTTTGGGAACTCATTAGGGGATTTAGGTATTTTCGTCTTTTTTTTTGTCAAGGTCAAGAGTATACGAATGAATGAGAAATAAAGCCACTGAGGCTAAGAGGGAATATTTCTTTCAGTTAGGGTGAGAGTGCTCCTCGGTGGACATGTATATGTGAATATATTTGATAAGTTAATATATTGAATGTGGAGTTGTCTTCCAAGCAAAGCAGTGCAGGTCTGGGAGGTGCAGGCTCTTGTTCCACTCTTATGGTGCTCTGATACAAATGCTCAAGAGCTGTGTAAAATCACAGCCCCACCTGCTTGTAACCTTGAAGCAAAAAGAATACCTTAGCAGATCAAGGCTCCTTTTCTCCCCGTCCTGTACGGTACACCTCACCTTAGGGTGTAGCTTCTTCTCCAGGCAGTCACTGTCCTCTTCCCTGTATGTGAACATAAGCAATGAAGCCAGTGGTTTGTATATATCCATGAACTCAGCTCTCCCCAGCTGGCTGAATGCTAAATAGCAGGGTGGGTTCGTGTGTGCCAACCTTTTACAAACAATCACTTGGGACGTGCAGCCAGGGTGTGCAAAGCAGTAACAAGTGATCCTCAGTGTGCACAGAAAGACTCAGTAGATCTTTTTGAAGTATTTTCAGGCTCTTACCTGAAGCAATAACCAAGTCTAAGCACCAAAAAAAACCCCCTGAGGAGTGTTGTCTCATGAGCGTTATAATCTTGAAAAATTATTGCATATGGTATCTTTTCTCTTTCTCACAGGTCACACTTAGACGTGTACAAAGGGTGACTTGAACATCTACTTAAGAGTAGTTGGAGTTAGAATGATAGGGAAATTTTGAAATGCAATGCTTGATATGGCAATGTGAACTAAAGGATGACTGCTGTATTTGGGTTCTTTCTTATCATGCAAAGATAGGGGAAGCTGTTGGTTTTGTGTGTCTTCTCTTATTCTAAAGGGATCAGCAAATATCTGATACCTCTTAAAAGAAAATGATCTGCTGAAATAGATCCACTTTTAGTGACTAGTGGGTCAGTTACTTTACAATACACAGTAGCAACCCAAGATGGTAAGTGATGAATAGCATGAGCACCTCGAACAGCCAGGAAAAGGTATGAATATATAGATTGCAAATTCTGGAGATTTTCTAGTGGAGGAGAAAATATTCCTCCCCTTCTGATTGGTGTTTTTGGACTTTTTAATTGCCATGGAGACTTTTTGTTTCCACCTGACTCATGCTGTGGATCTGTGCATCCATTTGAACAAAGGAAGAAACAAAAGGAAGCAGACCAGTGACTTGGCCGATCCTGTGGAGGACACCTCAGCATTTGGAAATTTGTCCGTGTTAGCCTTTGGCAAGAACACGTATAGCACATGAAACAACCCAAGGTATATCAGCCTTATTCTGCAAGATCAAGATACTTTTGCATTTTAAGTGCTGAGGTGTCCCACAGTCTCTCACCTCCATGGTACACAAAGGTATGGTGGCTTTTCTTTTGTTCTGGTCAAGCACAAATATTTGCACACAGGGAAATGCTTTAGCTCTGCAGACCAATACATCAGCCATCTGCCTAGAAAAGCCAACGCCTTTCTGCGCTGAGACGGATACATAGGGGAGGATCCTGTTCTGTCAGTTCTCAGATTCCTGTGCCTCACCTCACTGACGTTAAGTCCACGTTTGTTTGACTACCCTTGGTCTGATTACAACAGATAAGTCCAGACAGTAAAGCAGGCATGGATATGTGAACAAGTGGTAATAAAGTTTGCTTTCCGGAATGCGTCGTGTTTGTAGCAAAGGGAAGAACTCAGAGAAGTCTTTTATACAAAACATGGGCTTCCACAGGTGACGCTATATTATGCTCATGTTAATATTAGCATCCACACATATAGTATACAGGTTATGAATTCTGTAAAAGCACACAGTCTACACAGGCAGGCTTTCTCAGCTATTGGCCTGTATACTGCGACTGAATTTATTCTGCGTAAAACAAATGCTGCTCTTGCATTCACACATTCACATTTTCAGTCTTTTATTCTCGTCCTTCAGCTCTAATCCAAACAGCGGAGGTCAAATAAACCTGGTTGGTTTAGTTCAAGTTAACCAAGGGACAAAAGGAACAGTTTCCCACTCTTTCTTAAGAGAGGAAAGTAAAGAGTATGAATAAAAATCTGCCCACTAATATTATGAATAAAGCTGTGTGGCACGCAAGCAGAAAAGAAGGGAAGAAAAGAGGGAGTAGTGTCTCATGCCATTCATTTCAGACGAAAAAAGGAGGAAGAATCATGTTTTGTCTGCCTTTGCACAGGCTACAGACATATTAGCCTATCCTGAGCAATAAGATTTTAATCTGAGATCAGAGTTTCTGTTCCATCAGGAGAGATATTACCTGGCAAAATAATCTTCAAAGAGGAGAAGGCAGGAAGATAGTAGCAGTTGTAAAATCAAGGATGAACATTGAGCTAAGCTGTGAACGGAAAATATGTGTACAACATATAGGGTGGTTTTTACCTGAATAACTAGCTCCACCAAAAGGACTGGATCTGAATCTTTAAGAATCGCAAAGATTTAGTCCCATTTCTCAAGGCTATGGCTGAGAACAGATTTCAGCCTGGTACCTATGGGGATTTGAGAAGGGAAAGAAGAGGGTGAAATCCCCTTTAGTCACTTTGCAAAGTAGATCTCATTGGACACAGAGGAATTCGTGTGCCTGTGACATTTCTGGAAAGTGGCTGCTGTCTGCTTGGATGAGTGTCAAAGTTTTGGGTTTGTCAAAGCTGTCAAAAACTTTTGCAGTGGAAAATACTCTTCTAGATTACAGATGCAACCAGTATCAATAATACCTTTGGAAATTAATCCAGATTTTCTTCAAATGTTAAAATAACATGCCTTGCAGCGTAGATATAAAGGCTAACTTTCGTTCTAGAATGAAAGTCAGTGATCGTCGTATTTCTGAAAATTTTGTTATTTATAATATAGTATTTTATTTAATTCACATAGTTTATTTCCTGTCTGCTGGCTCAATATCAAATGCACAAAATCAGGAGAACAACAGTAGACTTCTAGGCCCAGGGCTTGCATTACTTGTTTCTTCCACAATCCCAATAAATGATAATTCTACCATTTATTTTCTGTTACAGCGCTGAGGTCAGCCAGACTATGGAGTTTAGCATTCCTGAGCTCAGGCAAGTTCTGGACTGTGGTCCTGAATCACAAACCTTTTGGAATTCCAGCTTTGTGGATTCTTGACAGCCATCTCTTTGCTTATGAAGGGATCCACTAAAAGAAGTGACCCAAATATAATCCCTAAACATGCAAATGTTTGTGTAAAAGAATAGTCAACATACAACTTTCAGCTCAAGCAAGTTGACATCCATCTGATCACAGTTGAGTAGAGTGTAGGATATATACAGGAGTTCAGTGTTTCTATAAGAACCAAGATGTATTTGATTTGAGTATCTAGTCTTTTAACTTGATACCCTCCCTGCTTGATACCCTTGATACCCGTCATAGATGCTAAGAGGGAAGCATGACAATACTGTCCATTTTAATATAAACCTGCACCAGCCAAAGTAAATGTATACAAGTGTGTATGTTATTAGCAATTGTTATCAGCAGTGAAGAATGAATAAATTTGATTTTGATTGAGTGGGAGTAGCCAATATGAGCCATCTCCAGAGAAACCACAGCAAAGGCTCCACATCAGGATTTCTCAGGACAGTAAATTCACTGAGGGCAACCACAGGCATGAGATGTGAGTTGAGTTTGGTGACCTTATCTCAGAGTAACTACAGTGTGTCCTTGTATCTAGGAACAGCTCTTGCACGTTAGCTAGTCACTTGCTGTGAAGGCCACCCCTCGTGTATAACCCTGACAGTTTAAATTGTAAAAGTAAAGTAAAACCCTATTGTTGTGAATTATGTTGCTTTTGCGATTTTGCTCCAGTCAGTTAAACAAGCAGGTCTTGTTTTCTATTCACTGAAAGTAGTGACTTAGCTGATAATTCTCTAAAAGTAGTTAAATTATAAATCCAGCTAAATAATCCCACTGAGTTGGGACTGCTGACTTCACAGAATGGTCAAGGACGGAACGGATCTCAGGAGGTCACCTGGTCCAACCCCCTGCGCTGGCAGGGCCACCTAGAGCCAGTTCCCCAGGACTGTGTCCAGATGGCTTTTGAATATCTCCAAGGATGGAGACTCCATCACCTCCCTGGGCAACCTGTGCCAGTGCTTGGTCACCCTCACAGTAAAAAAGTGTTTCCTGATCTTCAGACAGAACCTCCTGTGTTTCAGTTTGTGCCCATTGCCACTGGTCCCGTCACTGGGCACCACTGAAAAGAGCCTGGCTCCATCCTCTTTTCACCCTCCCTTCGGGTATTTATATACATTAATAAGATCCCCCCTGAGCCTTCTCTTACAGAGTTACATTGATGTGATATCAGACTGTGTTTGTGGCTTCCCTCTCTTTAGTATAGAAATGTATTAATATTTCACTGTGAAGAGGGACAGCCATCAGTACAAAAAGGACATCATCCCTGGGTTCGGGCAGTATATATGTGCATGTATTTACTTAACAGGAAAGAAGAATTAAAGTGCTCATCCACTGTATAATCCCAGAGGATCCCTCAGCATATTTATGCTCTTCAGTGCTTGTATGTGCGAGGATGCCCTTCTTTTACTGAAAGGCTGATGGAATATCTGCACTGACTAGGGTAATCCATGAAAGTAGTCTTTTATAGCAGCCACTGTCATCTTTGCAATTGATGTTATAGTAGTAGGCAAGGAAACAAGAATACCATGGACAAAGATGTAATTACTAAACTTAAAGGGAGGACAACAGGTTTGTTTTGCAGCTGCTTTCCAGATCTGAAACGGAAAGTTTTTGTTTCACACTAGAATGAAAGCACAGCCATGCAAATACTTCCAGAAGTGCAGCCTTCCCTCAAATATCCATCCAGAGCCTGAAACCTTAGTCTTCTGAATCTTAAGTAGGTGAAGCAGGCTTTGGCTAATAGTATAACTATCCCACATTTCATTTCCTGCCTGAGTTAAAGCATAGGTTGTTTCAAGCCAATGTCTCCCGTGATCTCAGCTGATGTTGAAAGTGAATGTAAGGAGGGAAAAAATTTCCCTGCAATATGACAGCAAAACCCCACCACTTTCCACCTAATCTTTTGGTAATATTTTGAATCTACCATACTTAATCATTTCCTATTTTGTACTATGCTTCTCCCCAAAGTAAATCTTCTCTTGACCCTGCTTTGAAAGTGCTGCCATGGCTATCCTGTGTCATCTCTGGCAACTAGCTCATATCCCTTTCTCCTGAACATCTCTGGCATGCTCGAAAGAGGGTATGCCCACAGGCTGGGAAATGTTGCCAAATCTAGAATAGATACAGACATAAACGAGTAGAGCTAAACACAACTCAAAGGAATGTGATTACCAGTTTAATTTTGTTGTTTAATTTACCAGTGGCATTTTCCCATAGGTTAAAAAATCATTTAACTGATTATGAAGACAATATACTGTTAATGACTAACACCAGATTTTTTTTTTTCCCTTAATGTACAGGTCATTTATCAGCAGTCTGTTGGAATATACTCTTATATCCAAATTTTACATAGTTATGAAAACATAGATAGGCACAATATAACTTGTTCATGACAAATTAATACTAAGTCTTGTAAATTAACAAAGCTGTCCTGCAAAGATCCTTCCTTCATCTTTTATATGTGTATTTAGGCAGCATCACAGGAAATGGCAGGTAGCACAAACAAGTGACACTGGTGCTTTGTGCATAACATAACATATGTGCTTTTACTGCAGATGAATCGCTTACTGTCTTGCTCTAATGAAGAAGCATATTGCTGGTATAACAAACTATTTCAACTGACTTCAGCTTTTTACTCAGTACGGTGATCCCGGGGAAATTTTATGAAGACTTTGTATAATCAGATCGCCTGACTAAGCTGCCACCATGATGTCTGGGTTGGAATGCTACAGAAAAAGAGGGAATGACCTGGGATGAGCTTCACATGACTCAAGTGCCATTTAAATGAAAAGAGCTAGGACAAACCTGCTCATTTTTCCCATACCAGACTTTACAAGCATCATTTAGCCTCAGGTGTGGAGTTGTGGGACTATCTCCTTCCATCTCTCTTGCTTCACTGTATCTTTATTATAGCAAAACCTGTAGTTGCTATTTGATGATTATCACCTCACTGAGACCACATGCTCAATGTGAAACGTCTATTCTGTTTTAAGCTATCAGAATGATAGTTAAAGAATTATATAGAAGAAAGGTAAGCCCAGATGACTGATTTTTTTCTATATAAGCTATTCCAAAATCTATAGGAAGAGCCTTCCTGTCTGATTTGCCAGCAAAGTTTCTTTTCCTTTAATGAGAAATAAGTGCATAAAGCAGAGTTATACTAGCTACTTACAAGCTTCTTGCAATAAAAATAAAAATTAGGAGCTGAGATACAGCTATTAACTTATATAACAAATTGCAAATGGACATCATGGTTATAACTCTTGGTCTGAAGTCATAGCTAACATAACAAAGTCATAGTTGGATTGATAAAATACAGCTCAAAGTTGCTGCACCTTACACCATGACTTTCAGTTATTCAGATAACTAATGTCAAAGTGTTTAATAGGTTTCTTCTCATTTCCAAATAGACGTGATAGTCTTTCTGTGTTTGTTCTTCAAATTGTACATATACATTTCTTATGAAATCTGATATACCAAAACTGCTTGGTAAGAGTTCAAAATGATAGTAGAGACAGAGAAATTAACTAAAATATTTTAAAACATTAGGTTTCCTAGTACAGCTTCACCTCGTAGAGGCTATGGTCATTTCACTGTTGCTGGTTACAGTTCTGTCTGAATGAGGCGTAGTGCTTTCTTCATGTTCTCTATTACTGAAAGAAAAATAAAGAACTGTGAAAAAAGTACTTAAAGTGCATTTGTACAATCAAAAAACCCACCTAGTTTGATTAGTAAATTTTTCACATTGAAATTAATTTATGGTCATACATATTTTAGAGCTTTCTATTGTGAAAATTCTTACATTGATACTAAAGGAGAAGGTAAAAAGTTTCGTGAATCAAAATGTTTAACTTAAAGGGATTTGACAAGGCTCCTTTCAACTCCCTCACTTCTCAACAGCAAGCCTGGTAATCAGATGTGAAGTGCATATTTGTGGTGAGATACTGCATTGGTGTCAGATAGATGGTATAGGGAAAGGACTAGCTCAACCAGAAAAATCGCATTCCTCTCTGAAATATGGGTGTTAGCTGGTACCCAGGTAACCACCAGCATTTCTTTTCTGATTCCCTCCCACCACTGGCTGTTTACATTGTGCAGTTACCTTTGAGCGTAGTGACTTTCACCATTCTCCAACAAACTGCTCAGATCTTGATCCTGAAAGTTCTCACCCATGATCTTTCAACTTGTATTACCTGAGTAGTCCCAATAAATTCAATGGGACAATAAGTGTGCTTAAGTGTTTTGCTAGAACAGGTTAGACTATTATAATTTATTGAAAATGGCCACACACAGTCCTTATTCATTACTTTGAGATCTTAATGGGTTCTCAAGCACAAGTGATTGGGACGGGGTGTATCTGGCTGCTTACAACGTGAAATGCAAAGTAACACAACGAAGGGGGCACTTACAGAATGGTATGTCTTGTGGTTCGTAAGTGTAAAGCCGATTGGAGTATCTTCCTGTGATATCAGCTCTTACTGTGAGAGATGGGTCTGCAAAAGTAATCGTATTAAACACTGCTTTCTATTCCCACAACAGCTGAGAGCGACGTGAGTGGCGCTACTTTGACAGCCTTGTATCTGAGGTGTTCTGATTTCATCAATGAGGTAATTAAGAGGCCGTTACGCTCTGTTCCAACTAACTGCTCTTGGAGAAATCCTGCACTAAAGCTAATGGTCATTTTTGTATTATGCAGCTATTTTTAAGTGATAGATTATGCATGCATTTCATTCATATTTAAAGAAAAATATCCTGTTTTACAAGTTCTGGCGTTACATCAGGGGAGGCCAGTTTGATGGATGCACACATAGTGAGGGTCATGTGTACGTAATGCGACATTAGCATGACCTACCAAGAGCCTTCAGAATGAAAATCTTGTGATTTTTAATGTTTCCATCATAGGATTGTGGACATCTCTTCTCCCAGTTCCCCTTCCAAGCTTTTTGTTAGCTAACTGACTCCTGTTACGACATTGCTCTCTGTCTGAGTGTGGGCTTCATCTCACCTAACTTTGGATGCCACCACAGAGGTAGTCACTCTAGGCTCCCTGTGCAGTCAGTTAAAAGGAACAGGTACTCCGGGGCATGATTCATTCGATCTATTCCAGAAGTCAGCTTTATGATGGGATAAATCATTCCGTAGATGCCACTGACTATTGACTTGCTCTGTGATAAAGTCCACGCTGTAGACATCTACATTCAGTCAGATATTTGACTGTTTTCAGTAAACTTTGTCTTATAACAGCACTAGCAAGAAGCGCGGAGAGCAAAAGCCCAGATGCTAACGGACATTTAAGCATCTTGCTTCCAAGCACAAATTAGGTACCCTCCAGAACATATCTGTAACCTGAAGAAGTTTATGAGGGTCAAAGCCTGCAACAGGGGGAGAACTGAACTCAGATCTGCCAAGTTCCAGGCTAATACCATTGTAATGATAAATTTCGAGCTATTTTCTTATTTTCTTTTTGCAAAATGAATCATTTTGATGTCCCCAAAGGAGGACACTGACATAGATTCAGATATCACATCTTTGAAGATACATAAATATTGTACATACCTATAAACATGATTCGAGGCACGTACTGTCCATCAGGTGACAGGTTTTTATCTGTGGTTTCATGCTGGCAGAGAAATTAAAGCTAGTTATTAAAATATTTCTGTAAATTTTGGTGAAGTAGTACCACCTGTGAATAGTCTTGTACCACAGGACAAAACCAAAAAAGGTACTACTTGTGTGTGTATACACATGCACAAATGCCTGTACTTACACGTTACTGAAATGCCAGAGATAATTAGCTAAAATGACATGAACAAGCAAGAGAAAGAAAGAGAAAACACAAGCCAAAAAAAATACAAGTCAAACCTCCCCAAACCCTTCATACCATGAGATTCAGCATAACGAAGTTATTTTGGGCCATTTCCTGTATCTCTTCATTTTCTGCAAAAGCTTTCTTCAGTGCTAGAAAAGACATGGTCATTTTGAAGTCCCTCTCAAATACTGCCTTTCCTTCTGCATTTAGGCACCACGTTGGCTGGAGACTGGCCACATTGTTCCTGCCTCTGCTGTTTCGCATTCCTGAGGAGACACTTAAGGGCTCTATCACTGCTTTTTGTTTTTTTGACCCATGTCAGTACAACCTCCCGGCTATGAAAATGGAAGCTCTTTTGCGTTATTTATGAAGACTGTCTCAATGGATACCATGTCTCAGCTTGACAAAAGTGCATTATTCTCAGAAAATTCTTATTAGATCGATTTCAGCAGCCCTGTCCTCATCTCCTTCTCTAGTTACCAGTTCAGGAGGGCCAAACAATATTAAATCTGTTCAATGAGTCAGTAGCAAATCTGTGTCTCTTAATTTAAACTGACGAGTGCTGCATCAGGGATACCAGGAGAGCAGCACTGAGTATTTTTCATGTTCTTGGGTAGTTGCATAGTGGAGTTTTTGTAAATAGCAGTAATAAATTCTTAGCTTTTCAAATACATTTTCATTTACCTATTTCTTTAAATAATTTTCAGTAAGTGCAAGGTAAATATATAGATAGGTGCAGTTTCTTATAAAAACATTCACAGAATTTTAACACTCAAAAAATCAAAATTACCTTGGCAGTATTGACAGTCTTCCAAATGATGAATTACCATCAGTGGCTTGTTACTTTATTAATAATAATAAAACATGTAGTTAGATCATTTGACAAGTATGCAAATGGATGATTTTGCTAGCAGACTGGAAAAGGAAAATTACATTTCATCTTATGTTAACCCACAGTAAGACCATATAGACATTCCGTAAAGAATTACAGACATTTTTGAGCAAGGAAAAAGAACATAACTCCTTTGTAAAAGGAAGAAATAGAGGAATAGAGTTTCTATATCTAAATAGGTTTTCTAAAGTAAGAAATTCTGGAAGAAACAACAGAGCCATCATAATTTCATTCCCAGTTAGTACATAATCAAACTGAAGAGGTATATAATATTGCTTAGGTGTGACGTTCTCCATGATTAAGAAAATAAAAATAATCTCTATGAACTGGAATAAAATATTTTTTATAAAATTGGGTTTATCATCAAATACTTCCCACGAAAAGTTTCATGATATTTTAAGCTTTCTTGAACAGATATACAGTAAATTATTTTTTTCTGTAAATAGTTCGGTAAAGTATCAAAATTTTATATTTTTGGATGTCAAAACATAAAACAATTTTGTGCATTTTCTCCCGTATTTTTTTAAACTACTGTTACTGTTCAGTAAATCAGTTACTACTGCTTCATCTGCTATCACTGTCAAGAGTTGTTCAGTTCCTAGCCATTTTCACATAGGGTACATGGAATTAGTTGCCTTTTATTTTAAAAAGAATTTGCCTTCAATTTAACAATAGCTTACACTACACTACTATGATATAAAATGAACTGTAATAGAGATTTAAATGACTATTGTTATGAATTCTTAAATGTATTTTCAGCTGAATCCCAGAGAAGATTCAGATTAGAACTTTCTACCAGAATAGTGAGAAACTGTGAGTACATCATGCACATATGCCAACTACTAACGTGTTGGGGAAAACATCAGAGGCAGTAGACCACCATGCAAGAGCAAATGTAACTGATTTCCAGCTGCTGATTAAGGAAGTAATCAGAGGAATAATGACATATATATATATTAAAAAAAAATTTTAGAATTATAGTATCTATTTATCATTGCTTATTTCAAATGACAACACTGCTGTTGTGACAAAGAAACAACCAGTGTTAAATGGGGAGTTGCCTATCGGCCCATGATGTTGCTTCAGAGTCATAAGGCCCCTGCAACAACTTTTATTTATAGACACTAAATCTGTTTTATTTAACCAGGTGGTCTGCAGATCAGCTGTCATGGTGTTTCTTTGTTCTGTTTCATTATAGTATATTCAGGCATGACTGTCTGATTAACAACTTTGTCTTTTAATCTCTTACCTTTTTTTTGCTTGATAAAGCCCTTCTTCATAAGTTTGTACCCAGGTAATTTCATCTCCCCACCCTAGAAATATAACAAAAGGATTAACTGGTAGCTAGATAAGTAACTCATAACAAATTATATTTTTTATATTTATCAATAGTTATACACAAATAAGATTTGGGTTTTTCCAGTCAAAGTTTCCCAAACGTTGTTGATATACTAATTCTATGTCTCCTGATAGGTGCACTGGAAGATTAAAAAAAAAATCAAACCCCCAAAACCTCAGCTGGTTGAGTATCCAGTTCAAGTCCTCTAGCAAACCTGTTAGATCTCTTTCTGAATACTCAGAGGTCCCTAAATCAGCACCCAAATCCTTTATTCCTTTATACTGTCTACTCCGTATTTCATGTAGACCCTGGGGCTTAAAGAGAAAGTTGGCTTATAAAGTTAGAAAGAAAAATAAAATATGACAACTCAAATAAGATCAACTTTAATATGAACGTTGTTTTGGGTTTTAAGCTTAACTCTCGAACCATGAATTTCAATCCCTGGTGTTGCAAGTACTTATAATTTAATAAAAGAATGGCTGTTAAACAAAAATCTCCACCTAAACAAAATCCTAATGAATTATCAGCTTCAGAGCTCATCCATAGCTGGTGATACACTGATCTCAAAAAGCAAATTGCCCAGTTGGTTTCATGCCTTCAGATCCCAAAGATGCCAGCCCCTGTGTAGTAGATCCCTGCCTCCCAAGCAGTGCTGTTCCATTCATGACAGCCCTCATGGGAATTGTAGAACAGGTTCTGGATCTGGGCCAGCTTAAGGCTCTGTTTCTTCTGTGCTATCTGGACAGCACTTGCACCAGCCCTGGTTATGCAGAGATTTGCTGTTAGCTTTCTCACGGGACAATTGCTTGTGACGCTACTAGGTCATCTCTTCTTTCAGGAGAGTGATTTTGATCACGGATCTGCCTGGTTGATGGTGGGACTCTGGTGTATTGACTACTGCGTTCCCAGCCCGAGCTGAAGTCAACTGCTGACGTAGGTAACTGCACAGAGGAGTCAGCTAGGGTCATTTTGCAGCAGGTTTAAGCATTCCCCTTTGATCTGTGAAAATTACAGGTAAAGCGCTCAAAGGCACCCCAAAAGGCCTGAAATCAGAATTAGAAAACTGCTGTTTTCTGTGACTATTTTTTTCAAAATTGCCAGAATTGAAGGGATTTGGTTATCTTTTTATGCATTTAGGCTTAGTGGGAAAAATAAATCCTGGCCTAGGCAAGATAGGCAATATATACCAGATTGATTATAACCTTTCTCCAGGGATACCACTTACGAGAAGTGATTTGCAGTTTCTCTTTGGTTAGTCCAGGTGTTGCATGATTTTGTCAAGTGCTCCCTGAGCAATCAGGCTCAGATGGGACTTCTGCGGCAGGTGAGGGTTTGCCAGTGCTTTGTATGGGAAGACCTCAGAGGTGAGCTGTAGGGTCTGCAGGCTTTGCACGGCTCGCAGAAGAGGTCAGGGAGGGACCTGGAGATTTTTTGGGGTGAATAGGCCCGAAAGGAGAAGGAAGATGGAGAAGAGGAAAAGACCTTGGTAAGCTATTTCTCTGCTTGTATTTCTAAGGATTGGTCAGGCATAAATAACTTAAAATAGGGTCTTTAGTTAACACCCAGGTTGAAAATTATGCACCGCAAGGAAGTGAATTATTCACTGCAAAACGTGACTGTGACTATCTGATGAAAAGCAAAAGCAAAAAAAAAATTACACAGAAAAACCCACCCGTAGCTCAAACTGTTGTTCTGTGTACAAAAATAGTTCTGTAGAAAAACTGTTCTATAGCAACTAAAGTTATGAAACTGTGTTTCAGTAGTTAACAAGTTACCATAACAAAATGTCTTTTAACTGGTATATGAAAGAATACTTTTTCACTGATAGTCCTACAAGTGCATCCTGATTTGAGAGACTCAATTTAAGTTATTGGTTTCTACTAGGTCACTGTGAGTTATGTAAATTATGCAGGTTTTCTGAGGCCCTCAGCCATATCATTAAGAACAAACTGATGGAGTGAAATGAGATGGAATAAGAAGATGCACTACTTAGAGTGTCACTTAGCACTAGAGAAACACACCTCAGGAAGTATAGATGTGCTTTCAGGTATATTCTAAATAAAAATATTTGTTGACCTATATGGGAAGATGAGGAGGTAGCTACATAAAGTCAATATACAGTACCTCTTGACAGTGTCTGAGGTGCTCTTTTTTCCTTTTTGATTGCCATTGCAAGATTGGAAGAGACTGCAATTAGCAGGAGGGACAAAGCCAATGTTGAATGGAGCATTATTTCTTTGCGAAGATCCCTTTCAACGCAGTGAGGAAACTGGAAAACAAAGCAACAGCTTTAGCTGCATGGATTTGTCACCTGGTGCGGTGTAAATCAATGTGTTAGTGGTGTCCTAACAATCTATACTACAGAAGCAGTTTTGATTATTTCTATAAATGCCATTGTGAGAAAAGTGCAAAATGGAGGTGCTCAATTTTATCATGCAGCGCTACTTTCAGCTGTCAAAATTAGGCTGCAGGGGACAGTTCTCATGACAGTGTGATCAGGGGAGCAAAGTTCATTTCAGTTCATTTCTGGTTAGCATTTGTTTCTTATGAACTAGTACAACATTGTAATACTGGATCATGAAAATTTCAAGACAGTGATACTAGTTGTTCATTCTGTTAGTTTTCTAATTTCAGTGAAACGTAACAGCATGGGATGTTTTTCATGGATAGTAGGCTTTTTGGTCAAAAGATGTCTCATGATATCCTCAATAAAATAGGAAAATTGACAAGTATTTTCTTCCAGGTATAATACATTTTAAATCAGCAAATCCCTCCAGAATGTTGAAATTGCCATCATTTTTTTTAAGCCTGCACTCTGTGAACCAGGATGTTAAAAATTGTGAGATAAATCTCAAAGAAATTTCCAGCTGTTTCTCACAATGAAAACTCAAAACATTTCCCCATTCTTCATGACATTTTTAAACTGATTTTCAGCTCAAGTCCTGCTTAATAAGACAATCCATTTGCTCCTGGCTATTTCAGTATTCTGAAGATGTTTGCTTCTCTTCCTGACAAAGACCATTATAAGAAATTCAGTAACTTCTGGTCTTGATAAAAGTCAGGGAAAAAAGCAACAGTAGAGGAAAGGCATTACAAAGCCAAATTTTTTTAATTGATAAGTCGTCTTTCTGCCCGATACAATCATCTTTAGGCATTAAAGCTCGAATATTCAGGTGGATACCTGATGATTTGAACTAAGTTAAAAAATACAATGCATGTAGCCCAGGATACCACCCAGTCCACTTATCAGTTCTCGCTGGAGATTCCGCTTTTCAGAGGCTGAGCTTTAGGAGTTACCTGTTGAGATGACCTGTTGAGAAAGTGCTTTGACTTAAATAAAAAAAAATCATCCCCAAAGCACTTGTGCCTGTATTGATAAAGAAATTTTCAAACTTGAATTTAAAAGTGATATCCAACATGGAATTACAGCCCTGAGCACTGGCAAAAGAAGATTCTTCGTGCTTCTTAGGACAGAGAGGCATGAAAAGTGCAGCAGCTTTTATCCTTACTTTAATTAATTCCTCAACATTACTAACATTATTGTTAACAGTTCAATTTCTGGTGAACAAATTCAAATACCCCTTCCAGTAGTTAGCAATCTCAATACAAGAAAACTATTCTATTCAAGTGACTGGAGAAAAATTTGCATAAAATGAAGTATCATCTTATAGTAAGAATTCTGTATTTCTGAAGGTTGCTAAAATAATTAATACATCCATTATAATATTTTTCTCCTCAGTCTTGTCCACAACAGTTCCCTTCCCCCCCCCACATGGCATTACAACTCTAGAGCTGTTTGTTTCACATACTTTCCTCCTTAGCCTCATTCATGTTAGCTATTGTTGATTGAGTTTTAAAAGGGAGTCTCCTTTGGAGCTTATTAATTATACACATTAATTTGATGATTGGAGATTATGGAATTTTAATAAGAAAATGTGAAGTTTCCTAGCGTTTCCTAAGGAGAGGCTGTAACTTTTAGTTAAGTCTGGGGGATGAGGATTTTTTTGTAATAAAAATCAGATTTTCCCCATGTTTGTGCAGATCACTAACTTCAGTCAGCAAAAGCAGATCATTACACCCTGCTACTATACTCTTGAAAAATGAGTATTTGTAGCAACTCTATGTGGAAGTTAATAACTAGCTTTAGTATCAGTTTACCTACTAGATGTTAACAATAAAATCTAGCAGTTATATTAACATGTTAAAATGCTATTTAAACATAAATAGTTATGGCTTTGAAATCACACCAGATAACGCCTCTGTAAAGCAGGTATAGAATGCATGAATCAGTTCTTTCGTTCATGATGTATTCATGAAAAAATCAAAGTGAAAATCTCTTCAAGTCACAGGATTAATTATCTGAAGCTTAAATAATTGATTATCATCCTATTGAAAACCAATAGGTTTTTGGAAGGATAATTTATGGAGCTGTAGCTGGAGGCAGCTTAAATTCAATATTCTGAATTTTTTATGTTACATGATCCAGTGTTAGTTAATTGATTAAGAGAAAAAATGACAGCCAACACCATATAAATTGCCTTCATCTCTCTGTCAGAACAAATGTTTTGCTAGCTAATCTGTAGACATCTATCATTTGTCTTTCTCATATAACTAGGCTTGTAATGCATTTGTCAACCAAACCTCATTGCTGTATTAGAGGACAGTTAAAAATGAGAAATACTTGCTCACCAGCAGCGACCAATTCTCCTGATGGAAGGTCCTTTTTCTGGAACTGGTTACTTAAAAATCAGTGTGGTTTAAGCACAGAACACCTGAGCTGCGCAGGCCACTGTGTAACAACAGCACATTCACCTGGGAAAAAATGAGAGGAACCTTTTAGCTGAAAACCACACTCACGTGTTTCCACCCTCCCCCTTCCTTTTCTGCCATCCCTCCAACTTTCGCTCTTGTGAGTTCCCATGCTTATACACTGAATCCTTGGATTTCTCTTCATCTTGGTTTGTATCAGGTGTCTTGTATGAGGATTGGAAATAAATAGTGGCTTATGTGTGTCTGCTACTTCCCCCCTCCAACAGTTTGAGTCTGGCCTATGTCCAGTGAAAAAAGAAACCACCAATGAAAGCTGGAACTATAGATGCTTTTGTTCCCAGTGAATGGCTCGGTTCACTGGTGCTTAAAGATAGGTATGAACCTAATAGGAAGACACAAGGGTTACTTTGTGTAGAGGAATGTAATTAACAAATAAAAGGAACTTTTTTTTTGAGGCGGAAATAAAATTCTTCATTTAAAGAATATGGTTTAAAGTATCTGATTATTGCTTCTCTGAGCTGTAGTTTAAAAATGGTTTGATTCTTTGGACACGATGCTTGTTATAATTTTGACCTAACTTTACTAATACAGGAAAAGTCTTTTATTCGTCGTCTTTGCACAAAGAAGGAATTAGCTGGATCACCTTTTCCCTCCTCCTTGGGTAGCTTTTGCAATGGAATCGGAAGCAATCCTCTCTTGGTTCTTCCTCTCCCATGTATTTGTTTATACGGACCGTATGGTTACACTTTCTCCTCCTCCTTTTCGTGTAAAGTCTGAATTCTTATTTGTCTTTGATGCTTTGATCTACTGATGTTTGTTATCACTGACTTGTATATGATTAATGATGTATGGTTCTTGTACTGTGTATTATAAATTACTTTTGTACCAAAAAGTGCAAAATGTGACTTGCTGTATTTTTAGTGCTGAGTTATCTTTAACATTTGTAATGGAGAATTCAAACTTGCATTTCCAGTTAAAAAAGTATACAACTGTATTTAAATCCATAATACGCTTAGCTCCTGGAATGGCTGAAAAAGCAAGGAATGTCATTTGGTTACTAAAGAAATGCAGGCAGGTATTTAAATCAAAATGCTATATTGCACTTCTTCATTTAAATTTTAAGCAAATAAGAAAGACTATCTGAAGTCAAACCAAAGGTGATTTAAAGAACCTCCGTCCATCCAAGCTTTGGGTTTTCACATAGAAATTCCGAGCACTGAAGCTTCAATTCTTCTTAGTCTTCAACTAATTACAGATCATTAGGTAATTAGAAATACAGAAATTTTTCAAGTGTACTGAAGGGTATTGCTGCTCAACCCTGAGATACTGTGTTCTTCAACCCTGAGATACTGTGTTCTTCAACCCTGAGATACTGTTTCTTCACCACACAGGTTTCTTACCGTAAGACATTCAATTAAATAGATTAAAATTAGTGCTGAGCTACCTGTGAGTGCCCTTATTTGATAGGACAATGTTCAGCAATCTCTCTTCTGTGCTCTATATTTGAAGATCAGAATTTCAGACTCTGTCAATCTTGCCACAGAGAGGTTGGCAGTCCTGGTCAAAGAGACTTTGTCAAGGTTTAATAGTGGAAGAAAATGACTGTAATACTTCATAAATCCAAGCTGGATGCCTTCACTATACCTATTCAGTCACTGCTTGTTAGGTGGGACCTTATCAGCTCTCTGTCCCTGCTTTCTTCTGCATGTGTTCAGCATTCACATGCTAGCAGAGATGCCTTCCCTCCCAGCTGCGCTGCCTGACATTCAAACCATTGGCCTGTGCTGCAGCAGTTACCAGCCAGATACTGAATCTCTGCACTGAGAACACGTTTCTGCACTCATTCATTGAACTCGGCTCGCTTAGTCTCCAGGGTAATGTGGGCAGAAGGCGTTTCCATTTTTCTCTTCCGTTCTAAAAGATTCATTTTGGAGGTGTGAGTAACTATGGGTTAACTGTGTATATACAGTTGTATCCAGGTCAAAATTAGGAAATGTAAGAATTAGCTAAATATAGGGCAGAGCAGGGCAGCAATAAAGCATGTGAAGAGGACAGACTTTTAGAAGGAGAAAGACATTGGAGAATAACTGACACTTGGAATCGCATGCCGCTGCTTTTGTGTGAGTCATGCAGCTGCAGATTCGGGAACGTATCAGCCCATTTATGAAATGTGAAACTGGCTTTTAAATTTTGCTTTACATAGTGCTGCACAAATGCTAATTCAGAAAAAAAACCAACCCCACAGTACTGATCTGTTCCCTGATCTCACCCTTTCTGTGGCCTCATGAGTGTTTGTTCCGGAACAAGGCAGGGGATACCCTGATGTAAGGAACAACAAGCTGATCAAGGTGTAATAGGACAACCCCATGTGACAATCCAAGCTTGCCAAGCCACTCTTCATCTTTTATCAGCAGCCCTGGTTAACAGGGGAGGTCCTGGACCACTGGAGGTTTGCCAATGTGACGCCCATCTACAAGAAGGGCTGGGAGGAGGATCCGGTCAGTCTGACCTCTGTGCCGGGGAAGATTATGGA
>NW_009215829.1:0-10886 GCF_000690835.1 Fulmarus glacialis
CCCGGCCCCGCGCTCCGCCTTCACACCGCCGGCTCGGGAGCGCCTTTGGGTTTTCCTGCAAACACGTTTTGTCTCTTTGCAGAGGCAGCTTTAAACTTTCTTCCCAAACTGTTAATTAGATATACTGTACTTTGCTCGTGTTTCGTGCAGGCGAATGGAAAGTGCGAGGCTGGAAAGGCTTGTGACTCAAGGCATAGTTATTCGGGAGCTGCAGAACACCTCTGCCTTCCTTGTTTAGCTGGGCTGTACCTGTGACTTGTGACTTTGCCTTCTCCGAGACTGCGTCAGTCTCGGTGACACCCGGAGACAGAAGGAATCGATAACGATTTGGGTGCTTTCTGGGTTAATCAGACACTCGGGTGAATATACAAAGAAGGAAGCGTAAGTTTATCGCGTCTCTGAAATCTCATGGAAAATAGCATTGTCTTTGTTGTCCGTGAATTACAATGCTTACGGTCCCGTCCCTCTTGCTGAGCCCGTCATCGAATGATAACTTGCTTGTGAAGGAACTTGATGCTTTTGTAACTAACGCTGTTACTTTGAATGTGATGATTAGCTTATTGAACACCAGAGGGAACTCTGAATAGGTAATTCATTCGAGGGAGATACATGCTTATTTTACTGTTTATGTTCTCATTACAATGGAATCTAGAAGGAAGCAAAGGTTGGTAAGTAATAGGCTGCTGGTATGCACCTAGGATTGGCTTCAGCTTGCTTTACAGTTCTTTTCTGAAGGCGTCAACCCCAAAGATGGGCTGAAAATTCTCTTTTTTTTCCTTTCCAAACCTTGAAATATATAACTGGCTTTGCAGGAGCGGGATTGTGTACCATACTGTAGGCAGATCAGCTGGGTGACCCATTCGCTGTGAGCTAGGGAGTGAGATTACATATGCACCTTGGGCTGGCACTTAATGCCCAGCCTGCCTCTTGGGTTGCAAGACAGATCCGTCGCACTTGGGTACGGGGGCTGCCACTTGCAATGGAAAAGCCAGAACAGAGCATGCTTCCAGCCAAAACAAAAGGGAGGAAGTCTGCTTCCGAGCCTGGCATGGCTTGTCCTCCTTGCCTTGAATACTTGTGGGTCTGAAGCCCTGGTGGGAACCTAGTCTGATTGCACGTGAAGTAGAGAATTATCTTTCTTAGAATATATTACTGAATCCAATACAGAAAGTAATGGTGGTGGTGTTCGGGAAAGGAGTTTGAATGGTGGCTTCTGGTACCAAAAGCTTTTTAAATGATCTGACGTAACTCTAAGAAGCTGGTGTCAACCCACCAAAATGTGATGCTGTGTTTTGTAGTAAAATGAACGCCCAAAACATGCACCTGAAGCTTTGGATGCTCGTGATAGTCTGTTACAACAGTTTTGATAATCAGACTTCTTTAATACCCCTAAATTGTCGACGACGTGGGAAGAACAGCACAATAAATACACTTGTGACTCTGACTTATGCTGCAGGAGCTGAAACATCCAGCTGTTCATACTGTCCCTTTGCCAGAGGTTACTCTGCCATTCAGCCTTGTTTCCTATTGGACTTTGAATCTGCCAGAGCTTACAGGCTGGTATATGAATGTAAACTGTGTTTTATGGCTGTTCATGTTAGTGTGTAATGTTGTGAAGTCCAGCAGCATGAGCCTCCTGTTCATCTCTCTGTCCTGGCAGAGGGACGAGGCAAACAGCTGGGGTCAGCTAAATCAAGCTGCAGTTGTGAACCAGAGCCCGTAAGCACCTATGTTCCTCTAAAATGGCAAATGCGACTCCAGCGAACTACCTCGTGCCGTGTCTTGGTGGGCAATGGTAGCAGGGAGGCAGCTCTGCACGAGAAGAGGTTGAGTGACCTTCTTGGTAGGTCGGTCACAGCACGCGGGGTTCTGGGTTTCAGAAAGACGTAGCAGACGGTGCACCCGAACAGCCCTCCTCTTCCTCCCCTCCTCCTTCATCCATTCTGGGAATGAGCAAGTGAACGAGGGGTTTTTTTCTTTTAGCCAAATCTTGCTTTGTCCATCTGACTTAAAGACCTATTATGTAAAATATCCTCACTAAGGGCACAGCCCTCTTCTGCCTGAATTTTCCTACAGATGTTGTTGGAAGTAGGATAAAGGCTTTAAATAGCTTTACAAAACTGGGAGCTGTTTGCCTTGCATGCAGAAGCTCCCTACGAACAAATTACATTTTGAAGTGAGGTCTCTTCATGAATGCCTATTAAGAACAAAAAAATTCCAGTGACTTGTTGCTAACGGGTTTGGATTCTGGCTTGGTTTTGAGAAAATGGTTTGCACATTTATTTATTTTTATGAAGACGTAATACTAAGTATTTCTGTAACAGCTATGATTTGGAACTTTTCATTCACTTTTAAATTATTTATTGTATGAAGCACTGAATGAAGATATTTATTACACTAGTGTCACATTCTGAATATTGAATTACAATTGTAGAATTAAGGTAACAAGCTTAAATTGGGGCTTGCAACTTTAAGCTCTTGCCAGCAAGCAGTTAATGGCAACGTTAACTGCTAGCAAAGTAATTGCTACCGTTCTTTTACTGTCATTTTGTTCTCACTTTCCTCCAGTCAGACTGTTCCGCAGAGATATAATGAATATTCACCAAAATAGCTTGGCATTGTCACTTATGCAATTCCTCATCAGATCCAATGTGTTGATGAGCTAATGTGCACTTGATTAAACGTACTTGATTTATGCAAACAAAAACTGTAGGTCCTTCTTGAAGTAAAGTTAGCACCTGCACAGCTGTTAGTGAGATGAGAGTCTAAATAATTAAGATGGAATTAAGTAAACAAACAACCCCAATGTGGTGTTCCTCCTACTACTTCACCTTTATCTTTTAGTTCAATTCAGTAGTGGATATTTATTTTGGCTTTTCTTGCAGGTTTTCTCATGTACCACGGGAAGTTGTGAAGCTTAGCTTATAGTGGGGGGGTCCTCTTCTATTTAAATGGCTACCACTAGAATAAAAAAAAATAGAAAAATGCCATTATTAGCTATAATAAAGCCACGGGTAACTAGAATTAGTGGAGTATTACTTTAAGAGTTTTGTTTAAGTATGAGGCTGGCTTGGACTTGACATTGGTCTGTTAATCCTTGTTAAAAAAATACAAAACAACACAGCCTGAGTAAGTCATTGAGGGGATGTCTGTTTTAAAAAAAAAACAAAACAAATATTTGCATAGTAAGTGGTTTAACCTCCTACTCTTTGCTTGGTCAAAACTCATGTAGAGAAAGTGGCAATAAGGAGTTGAAGATAGCCATTTTATCTAACTGTCAGTGGCTTAGCGTTACAAAAAACTGTCTCACTGTCCACGAAACTGCTCAGATCTGGCTATAAAAAGAGGCTGTGAAGTCCTTGCCCCTGGAGGCGCCAGAGGATGGATGGAGGAGGGAGAGGGCACGTGCTTGCCCAAGCCCTGGAGCAGCAGGGCAGACTGGAGACCTGTTCAGGTGACCTTGCGGGGTTAGGACTTATTTTCTCTAGGCAGAGAGCGATTTGTTTATCTGTTAAAATCGAGTGTTTCTCAGTTTCTGTCTCTGCAGTGAAGACGCTGGTAATACATAACTTTGGATCTAGGTTTCTTTCCTTATCAGATAGTTGAGGGAAGACTGACTTGTTGACGTAACATCCAGAAGTGTCTGTGCTTAACAAATGTTAGTAACGATGATTAAAAAAAATCCCGGAGCTAACTTGATGACCAATCCCTGCTCAGTCTGAGGCCGTCATAACACGGGGCAGAGTTTGTCGCCGGGAATGTGTCAGCAGAGCTGTGGTCACCAGCCACGTGCTCGTTGGGACACTCGTTTCTCTTTGGAATTTGGCTTCTGGGAGCCGGCGCCGGCACAGATTGATGATTAGCTCCGTGCTGAGCTCCCCGGGCTCGGGAGCCTCGGCACTCACCAGTGGACAGAGTCCACCCAGTGTCTTCTGAGGTGCTTCCAACCTTGCCCCACCTTTGTGGTTAGCTTCCAAGTTTCTGCTTTTCTGGGTTCATTTTCCACATGCCCTCTTCTACTGCCTGCCCTCAGGCAAACAGCTTTGCGATCCTGGAAGCAAGTGAAATCAGTAGTTTTGATTTATTCAGTCAAAGTGTGTCTTCTTCAAAAAGTTAGTTGTCTAATTAAAACCTTATTTCTAGTGTTACACTTGCTTCTCTTTTTAACTAGGATCACTAATTTAAGTCCATCGGTAAAAAGTGGAGGCATTTTGATAATTTGCAGTGAATGGATTTTGTATTACTTGACAGTCACAGTTTTTCTTTATGTTGCAGATATGTCATCTTTCTTTCTTTCTTTCTATTAAAGTTGTTTAAAAGCCGTCTCAGTCCTACAAGAAACCAGGAAGCTGTGGAGAAGCTTTGCCCCTAAGCTGTCCTTCCCCTACTTCTGTGCTGGACCTGCACAGGTAGACCTGTCAGGAGCACTCTGCCCGATTAAGTACGTAGGAAGTGCCTGTGATCAACGTCACTTTAAATAAAAATACATGGGATTTTTAGCACTTCAACTGAATTGTTACATAACTTACCTTTTTAGAACAAGGTACATTCATGCTTATTGCTGAATAGACCTGGCTAGCGTATTTCTAGTTAAGCTGGATGAGGTCTACATGTCAATTTGGATTGAAGGAAGCTCTCATAAACCTGACAGTAATCTTCCTATGTCTAGAGGGATCGTTAAGGTGATAGCTAGGTCTCTTGGAGAAGTGATGAGGAAATCAAGATTTCTCACATTTCAAGCTTAACTTTCTGTCTATACTAATTGACTGTGTTTTAAATATGTAGAATTTTCATCTTTTTCCCCTGGGCTCCTGTTTATCTTCTAGATAAAGAAGAGAGAGTACCTCTTTCTGACAGATGTATGTAACAGATAAAGAAGATCTAGCTCTTCCATTCCTAGTTGCAACACTGTTTAGAATTTATGAAGGACCAGTTCTATAATCAGTGGGAAAATAGTGATTAGTCAAATGTATCCAACCGTAGGAAGAAAGCAAAGGGCAGAAAAAAATGAAACACATTGGTAAAAAGAGTGCAACTGAAATACAAGGTGAGGTCTCCCATGCCGAATCAGAAGGACAATTTAATAATCTTTTGTTTGGACTTAGCCTAGGCATACACAGCAAATAAAAGCTTCTTTCCTGAAGATATGTGGCACTTGGAATTATTAATAGTAGTAGACTATGGTTTCCTTCAGCTTGTAATAGTTAGTCCTTTCCCTGTAATGGATCTGGTTGTGCTCATTGCAGTTGGAAGTCCAAAATATGCAGCTTCTCTCTTAAATACATCAGAAGACCATTAATTTGTCTTCTTTAATATGTTGCCACAGCACATGTTGAACTTACATGCTATGCTCATTTAATCAGTATGAGACAAATGCGTATAGACTTAATGTTAGGCCTGTTGAATTGTAAGGCAATGAAAGCAATAGTTTAACCTCTTCTATTTCCAGCCTTGTGGGATTGCTAAGTAGTTAAAAAGGAAAAGCTTTAAAAAGTTTTTCTGTGCTATTTTGATGCACATAATCAGCAGCTGGACCTTTTTCCCTCATGAACTGACTAACAGCCCATGTAAACTCTAGTTGGGGTTACAATGCATGCACATCACCCTTATGGGTATAAGTTACAAACTAGAAAAGCGATTGAAACAGGTGACTTTTGGGATATTTATTTTTCCTCCCAAACATGCTAAATGGAGGAGGTTTTGTCTGAAAGGCTTTTACTCAGGCAGAAAATGTCTTTGTGAGTACTTTGCAGAAGTTTTTCAAGAGTCAATAACTCTACAGCCACAAAGCTGGCTTTGTGACTGGGAATATGTATCTGCGGTGTGCTCCAGGTGTTGTCTCCTTCTGCCCACCCAAGCTGTTGAGATGAAAAACCAGAAGACTTTGCTTGCCTTGGCAACCCCGTAGCCCTAAATGGTGGTGTGAGTTTACTTATTAGTACATTGGATAAAGCTCCAGAGAGGTGATGTTTATGTTTATTAACAGATGGCCTCTTCATTTGACATTTAGCTGGGGGAAGATATGCAAGCATTTCACAGTCCATTATGCATTTAATTCAGTGTTCAATAGCATTAGTGAAAATACAGGGCAATACCCTTTTGGGGTTTTTTTTTGTTTGTTTTTTGTTTGGTTTGGGGTTGTTGGTTTTGGGGTTTTGGTTTTTTGAGACTGTCATTCAGAGTTTAGGGTCAGAGGAGCCATCAAGTCCTGCAGTTGTTTGACCATCTCGCTCGGCTGTTGCTCATGGGCCCAACAAATCCTTGGGCTAAAGCATCTCTTATCCTGAAAATACTGAGAAATACTGAGAAAAAGAGAATCCATCTTTAAGAATTTTGTTCCTGTTCATTCCTCCCTGTTCAGATTTATATCTCATTTCTAGCAGGAGCCTTGTATGCTTCTGACTTGCATCTGTTGGTCCCTTTTAAGTCTTCTTATGGCTGTATTAAAGGGGTTTTTATTGCTGATAATTTTTTTTCCTTAAAGATGATCAAGTAATCTGTCAGTTGTCTGCGTGGCGTATCAGAAGGACTGAATCTTTAAAAATCTGATTATACATAATGCTTTTTCCCCCCCTAGATGCTAATTGTTTTTGTGATGCCGCTCTGCATGTTCTCTAATTTTCAGCATCTTTTTTGAGCATCAACCATGGAACGGGGCGCAGTATTTCAGTGTCGCTCATTACTGTTACATACCTCATCCTACCCCATTCAGTGTTTCCATTCACTGTCACATCTTTGCATCCATGACCACATTAGCCCTTTTAATAACAACAAAAGCTCTGAGCGTGATGCTTAGTTGCAAGGCTATGATGAACTTCTGCATCCCTTTTGGTTTCCTTGCTGCTTAAGGTCACCGTCCTCTGATCTGCAAACCTTACCTGCGTTCCTTGTTACTGGATACATATATTTGCATTCAGATGTCTTGAGACTGTTTTGGTTGGAATGAGCCCAGCTTGACAAGTAATTGAGATAACTGTGTGATTTCCTTTCTATTTTTATTTATCATGATACTAAACCACGTAATCCATTAATTTTACCACCAAGGACATACTTGTTTCCAGATAGCTAATAAAACAGGTAATATAGAGCATAATTCCAGTCACTGCAAACTGCGAAAGGAGCATTGCATTTGCATGGTGATGTTGCTTAGTAATGACAACTTTTCTGAGATCTTTCAGTTAACTGATTTTTAATCTATTTAGCCTATATTTTTTGATACCCTGTTTTAAAAATCTGGTTGATTTGATGTTGTTGGCTGCTATGATACATCTTTACATCTTCGATTGTTGAATTCAGTGCAAAATCAATAGATTTCACCTTCCTTACTCTTCTCCCTTTTGCATTTATACAGATGAAAACGAGGAATTGTCTATGATGTTTTGAGATGCCAGCTCCAAAATTATTCTTTGCTTAGGATACCCATAAACCCACTGAGCAAGCTATTTCTCTTTGGTTGTGCATGTTGCCCTGTCCCTTGTCTTATGTATTCTCTGAAGCATCTTTTTTGCATCTCTCCCAGCAGGACCAAGTATATATCAAAAGGCACTTCATCCTGGAAGCTATTTGTACAGAAGCCTGAGCCCCAAGAAGTCCCTTTCGCCAGCAGTGGTCGTGCTGCTCAGGTGGGCTAAGAACTCATTTCGACTGAGTAGGGTTTTTTCCAACCTCCCTTTCTTCTTCCGAAGCAGTGTGTTGCTTGCTTGAGAAGGAGGAGGTCCCCTTGTAGAGCACTGCAGTGCGGTTGGCTTGGTGTATCAAGACAAGAGATGGCCGTGTGGGGTTTATGTGCTTTGGGCTTGGGTTGAAATATTACAGCCTCAAATTTAGTGCAATAATCTGGCATGAAAATGTATTTACTTTGTAATTTTCCTGGATACTGTCTGATTTAATAGTGAATTTTATGTGTATTTTTATACCTCCTGGACCTGTAGTGTAAAATGACATTAAGCAACTTGTGCATGTGAATCATCTCCAAGGTAACTTAGTTATCAGAACATAGTATCTCAATTGCTCAGAGTAACACTTTCCACTTCTCTAATTGCACTTTTGCAATCTGTGTTGCTTATACCGCCGCTGTTCAAATTATTGTGTACAGGTGTACTCGGTAAGGACTTTCCAATTTACTTTTCCCAGTTGTAGCAATTAGTTATTATCTTTTCATTTTGATCCCGAGGCCTGTAAAATAAGTGAGTAAATGTAAACAGCATCCTTGAAACTAAACTCTTAATGGTATTTTCTCCTACTGATAATTTGAAGAGGCAGCCTGTGTTTTCTGTTGTCTGTGGCATAATTAATCTACTTGAAGTATGCTCAAACGGGAACTCTGATATCAGAAGAGGGTTTAGCAGCCTTGGAAGTGAGGAGCTTTTGAATGAGGCAGCACTGAAGAGTTCCTGTACATTATTACTCAGCTTGTTGGGAAAAGAAGAGACTGGTAAATTTGTGGCCAGAACTGGCTACGCACTTGCTTCCTTTCCCTCCCTCTCACGTACTTTTCTACTTTGCTCACACCCTTCATGTACAGTAAGTTGGCAAGGCCAGGTTGTTTGCTGCTGTGTCTCTGTCCCAAACTGAGATGCTCCTACACCATGCTAATAGTTCACTGGCATCGGTCAGATGAAACAGGAATACACTACTGGAATACAAGAAGTCTGGATTGATTTGTGTGTAGGTTTGGTGTCCAGAATGCCATCGATGTGATCCACTGTATGCAGTGGGGTCCTGTAGATTGCTTGACTGGGGACTTAATGTATTCTGGGTTTGCTTCTGCCTTTAGCAAGTAATTTCATTTCTCTCTGGTTTTTTTTTTTTTTTTTGCATTGCCTCTTTTTGGGGAATTTTGGGAAATCTGTAGATGAAAAATACAATTGCGTGGTATTTTTGTCATATATAAATAGTGCAAGTGGATGCTGCAGCATTCCTTCTTGACCAGGAAGGATGGGGACCTGCGAACTCTATTAGTTGTCCTCTTTGCAAAAGCCCCTATGCAAAAGCAGACCTGCATCCCCAGTTTTCCTGGCTTGAGTGAAGTCTTCTACAAAGCACTTACACATCAGGCTCTCTGTACCCACGAGATGACTTGGCACAGGGAGGAGCGTTTCTGTTCCAAGTGGGTTAGCAGCGTGCATAGACCATCATTCAGTGATACGAAGTCTTTGGTGGCAGCTCTGCTGTAAGTAGTTCCTGCTGTCACTGGCCAGGAGCTGCTTGGTTGTGCTATCATGACTGTTTTGTTACATGGCTTTGAAAAAAAATATTTAAAAGTTTCACTGCGTCTCCGATGTGTTTCACAGCATGGCCCTGCAAACTCATGTGCTTTTGCAGTGTTGGATTAAGAAAGGCATTAAAAAAAAAGAGAGGATTCAAGACCCGCTTAAACTAATTTTGTTGCCAAATTCTTTGTGTTATCAAGCCCCGCCTGTGTCTGTAGCTTTTTTGCTTTCCTCCCCATCCCCTCCTGGGTGGCCCTGTTAGGGAAGAGGAGGCTTTTGCAAACAAAGTTAGTGTTGAACTTGTGCTTTCCATAGCAGCAGTGCCCCTGTGTAGCTTCATTTCTACTGGGAATAATATCAGGTGGCTTTAAACTGAATACAGCCATTTTGCATAGAACTGGCTAGTGCCTTTACTCTCTGTGGGTGCTCTAAATATCATGTCCATATGCACTTCATGGGGGAGCTTTCTCGGTACCCATTGGTTTTCTTTCTCAGCTAATGACCTCCCATGCACTGCTAGCGCACTCCATAGTGTTGACCATGCACATAGTCATTTCCTTTTCCCTCTCACCTCATTTTAGAAGACTTTGCTCTTGAATCTTGTAAATGGGGTGATAATTTCAAAGCAAACAGCTTCCAGTCCTTTCTTGCCAACTTTTGCCCACAAGGTATGCAAAGTAAACAGAGCAGTTGGGAAATTAGTTATGTACCTTACCCTCATAGTGCAAGGCATCCCAGGATGGTTCGTAGCTCTTCTTTAAGTAACGAATAAAGCTAGAGAATGAGATTGGGGCACCCAAATTACATTTTAATGTATGGAGCCATTGCACAGATATTTCATCTTCTTAAGAAGCTTTAGGAAAACCTTGTAAAATGAGAGGCTTTTAAAAATAGCCACTACTCATGTATTGAACATAAAGGTGTTTTTTGGTTGCAGCATAGAAAGAAAATCAAAATATCAAGGATGGGGAAAAGAAGTATAGATAATTTTCTTCACGTATAAAAAATAACTTTGCAGCAGACTTTAACTAAATATGAGGATTCTTACCTCTGTTAGGCTCTTGGAGGAAGCTTAGAAGGATTTCCAGCTGATACCATGCTGTCTATAGGTTTGATTCAGAAACCGTGAGTCTGGATGCTAGAATGGTGGGTACACAGCAGTTGCAGGGTACAATACCTGTAATAGGATATGCAGATGCCATCATGGTGTATTTATGCAAGGATAAAGTGTAGGCAACTATTAAAAAAATGTGCCTTTAAAAAGTTGATAAAGAAATGGTTAACGGTGAACGTATTTAGCTCCAGCCTGGGTATTGAACAGTTTTGCCAATTGAGCAATAGGAAAATTTGTTAAATGTGAAAACTAGACCCAAGGTTATCGACCCTGAGGGTCAGCTACAAGGGGATGGTGTGGCTGTAAACAGGAATAACCTTTATGTGATCTCCTCCAAATGAGAGAGGGCAGGTCCCAAGTGTACGAGGCTTGCAGGAATTCAAATCAACAGTCAAGTTATAATCTGATGAGGCCATGAGCACAAACACAACTTCCATTTAAAGCTCACCCATGTGACAGCACAAATAAAAAGCTGGAGCCCCTCCGTCCCAGCAGAAGACCCTTCATTAGCAGTTTTACTCCCCTGGCATACTTCGAAGGGCAGTATTGTAATAACCCAG
>NW_009215830.1:0-15455 GCF_000690835.1 Fulmarus glacialis
AAAATTTCATTCATTATCTCAAATCATTAGTAAGAACAAACCACGAAGAAATATTCAGCTGTAGCATGAGAAAAATCTTAATTGTGGGCCCTTAAGTAATACTGGAATGGTGACCGATCCCAAAATAGCTTCTGGTTAGGGAAGTCTGGGTGAACAACTGGGGACTAACACAGAAGTGCACTCTCCCCTTTCCTCCTCCCCTGCTGTCCTCCCATCCAAATAATACTTAAAGACATAATCAAGTATTTGTGTAACTTTGTGGATGGCTTTAGGTCGCGTAAGAGTGCTTTGCCATACTGTTACAGAGTGCATAAAGGAATGTTGTTCTAGGGGTTGTTTTGCTTTTCGACCCTGTGAGAATCTATTCCTTTTGGTTGCTTGAGTTTGGTGAAGTTCTTGACTTGATTGGAAACATTATTACCAAGTGAATAGAAACTGGGTTGGCAGCGAAAAAAACCATGCTTTTACTTTGACTTTTGATTGTGGGGGTTTTGTTGTTTTTAAATAATTGCTTGCATCTTGGCTAGGTCACTTTCTTGGCATTCATTGTATGCAGTATTTGGGTTAGGACAACCAGTTGTTGTGAATACCCAGGTAATTACTCAGCTTCTGTTAGATGTTTTTTACTTCAATGTCATTGCTCAGAAATAAGATAACGAGAATGCCAGTTTTGAAATTACCTGTACTGTGTCAGAGGGTAGAGATCTAGCTTATTTTTTCAAATAGATTGCATAGTTGTTTTGGAAAAATCCTAGAGCAGTTGTCGTAGGAGTAACATAGGATATTTTTCTGTACCAGTGCAAAATGTACCACATGAGCGCTTCCTGACCAGTATAATCACAGTGAGAGTTGAGGTTGCCTTTTTTTTAAACTCATGTCAATGTGGGCAAAAAGGAGAATTTTAGGAAATTTTCAGTGATTGATGCTAGTGTAGTTCACCGATGCCAACCCAAATATCTGTGTGCCAGTTAATTCTGATAATCATGCAACTTACTGTTCTTGAAAGTGTTTTATTGAATTTTTGGTTCTTTTTTCCATTTGGTTTGCAACTCAAATGGAAAGAGATGCTAGAGCAAATCAAATTTGGTGTAAAGTTTTAATTGAAAAAAGTCTCCTGAATAGTTGGTACTTAAGAATGAGGTTTGCACTGAAAATGGCATGTATTCCATGATGCACACATACTTTTAAGGGAAGTCTAGAGATGGACAAATAATTATACACCAGAAATACTGAACTAAATAATTTCTGCCACAGTATGCAAGGATCCTTTAATAATTAGACAGTTTAAACTGTTAAAACCAGGAGTCAGTGCTAGCTGCCTTCTGTGGATGTGGTGATAGGACAAGGGGTAATGGTTTTAAACTAAAAGAAGGTAGATTTACATTAGATACAAGGAAGAAATTTTATATGATGAGGGTGGTGAGACGTTGCAGCAGGTTGCCCAGAGAAGTTGTGGATGCAGTCAAGTTGTAATCATGCTAGTCCAGTGCTTTGCTCTTCAGGCATTGCGTAACTCGCAGCTACAATGTTATAGAACCATTCCTGGAGCACTTCTGTGTAATTCACTGCTTTGCTTACTTATTCTTCTGCCTCCAAAGCAAGAGAGACTCTACAAAAAAATCCCTCTGAGCAGAAAATAGGGAGCATCAGTTTCTACTAGGCAGGCTAGAAAGCACCCGAGACCTATTTTGTCCTTGTGGTCGTTGTGCACTACTAGTTATACTACCCTCTTGAGGTTGATGTCATATTTGCAAAGGAGAAAATACTGCACACATTTACAGGTCCAAAGTTTTTTCTCTAGATCACCAGGAAACGTTGTTGGGTTTTTCTGTGTTGCTTGGGGTTTTTTTTTTGGTTTGTTTTCTTTTTTTTTTTTTTAAGACAACCTTAGAATGTTCTGTTCAGTAAGCTGGATAAGCAACACAGCATAATAGCCTGTACCTCAATTTTTATTCTATAGAATAGCTTAGTCATATTTTTTCTTCTTGGTGTGTAGACTGTATCCTGCACAACTCTGACAGAATTCTAGAAACAGCAATCCTAATTACAGTGCTTCTTATTTTAAGAAAGAATTTATGCAGTATCTCTGGCAGACAGTTTCTTTCCTGTACTGTTGGGCAGCTTATTGGCTGAGTGTTTCCGTAAAGTATGCTTGGAAAACATTAAGTATAAAAATAACACAAACAGTAGATCTGTTGTGGAAGTGATGATTAGAGTTCAGTGTAATAAATGCAACTTCAGTGCTCTTTCTGACTCTTCCCTTTCATAACACTTCTGCAGGTTTCAAAAAGTATGTGTCCACATCCTTACCCTAGGCTAGTCTTGGTTTAGTCTAGAATTCTTTACTCCTTTTTAATCTGCTTCCCCCTTCACTTCTAATTCTCATTTGCCTTCTGGCGGAGTATAGCACAAGACGGTGCTAGTGGCATCAAAGGGATCATTTCATTTAGGTGATTAATTCTGTGACAGGAAAAGAGAACATGTCTAATAAAAATTGCAGCTGTATTTACATTTATCGTATTAGCCTGTTAAAGAGTACTTTATAGAATGTCTTCACGAGGAAATTCTAGAAAATGTTCATGGATTATCAGATGTTCATCTGGGCTGAGGTACAGAAAAGAATATCTACTACATCGGAGCATACTGGTTTATCCATTTGAAGACATGAAAAATTACCTTGTACCTCTGATGTGTGCACCAGTATGGATATGGTTCTGAATCCAAGCAAGCTAACTGGAAACATGATTTTCTTTTTTTTTTTTTCCTTTTTTTTTTTTAAAAAAAAGAACAGGATATTAGATGGTTTCCTTGATAAGATCCATATTAACAAATCCCTTGGCAATTAAGCTAATTTGGCAACTGAAAGTTGAGTTCTTGTCCATCTAGTTTGTGTAGTTTATTACATGAACTATCTAGTTTAAGCTACTTTTAAACAAACAAACAAAAAACAACCCCACAAGTAATTGTAGTTTCAGCATAAGTTTTATTCTCTATTACAGATGTGTATCGAAGTGTAAGAAGAGGTTTCCACCAGTTTTAGAAAGGATTCATATAGCCTTCAAACACATCATTTAGAGTAATCACTATATTTACTAAGGAAAAGAGAAAATAAGAAAATAAGCCTGTATGTCAGCCTGTGATTAACCTTGTCCTTTATTATTTTTGTCTCTAGGTCTTGTATTCTTCCTTAAAAGATAATCTGTTCCAATGTCTGTCAGGGCAAACTGCTCAGGTTCATATACTTCTTTCTTCTTTAAAGTTGTGAAATCAGCTATAATTTCATTTTAAAGTAAAAATCAAAACAAATCAGGCCATCTAGTGCTGTCTTTGTCCTTCATCTTGCCTCAGTTTTTCATCTGAGTTTCTAAAAAGACAAAAGGTAAAGATTGTTTTGATAGATTATTTTGCTAGTCTTTTCTGAAAATCCTGTTTTGATAATCTGTCTAAAAGTTCTACAAGTGCTGAACCGAAAAAAAAAGGTGGCTTTCACATAGTTACATTCTATAAGGGCATATATGCATAAGACTGGTTTATTTGGATAATGGCCATAGAAGTAGCCCTTCAGAAGGAATTCAGAGGAAAATGGAGAGAGGAGCTTGGGGGAAGTCTTGGGAGCCTGAAAAGCAGGGTGAAAGCAGAAGCATAAAGTGATTGGTAGTTGGAATGTGTAACGCCAATATTAAGACTGATATAAACATTAAAACAGAAGATTCATAAAGATCAGCTTAATGTGCAAATGAAGTGTTACAGGATGTAAAGGTAAAAACCGGACAGCGTGTGGTGGGAGTTCGTCATTAGAACTTTAGTTACCAGTGAATCTGCTAGAACTATCTTAGTTACAATAATGTTTTTAATACTTTTCACCATGAAAATTGTGAAGGTCTTAGCTGAGAAAACAGAGAGATGCTGGGATTTAAGGGCAAGGGAAAAAAAAAAGATTGGTAGTGTAAGGAAAGGAAGCCTTTCCCTTCTGCCTAATATACTTTAATGTGATTCTTCAAAGTTCAACTAGCAGTTTCTGAACATCAGATACTTTAGTGGTTCTCTTAGTGGTAGATTAGTCTCAATCACTTCTGAAATGCTGCTCTGAATATCTTGCATGACAAATTAGATGACAAGAGTTGTTTGGTTTATGGTGTCGGTGTGTTTTAGTGGGTTTTGTTTGTTGTTTTTTTGTTTTTAATAAAAAGCTCTGCTTTTATGACTTGGTTGGCAGTACCTTTAGCATTCTCTTCAAGCATGTCCCCTAGCATCTTCTCCAGCGCTTGTCCATATTCTTGATACTCTTCTTCTGTTATCTTGACACCGATTTCAAAGGGAATATTAAGCTATAAAAACATTAAAAGACAGAGTTTAACAGACAAGTTCTGGACAAGGACATTGCAAGTTAATTTTATTCACGGGAACGATGATAAGCAAGAAGTATAAAAAGTCATTCTGTCTATTTGCTTATTAGTGCTGAGACGTGTAATCAAAATCTCAGAAACAGGGTGTATAGCTACTGCAGACCAAACTGCACAATAGACTGGAGGAGAGAAAACTTTGCAAGAAACTCATGTTATTATATGTTCGTTCTGAAATGTAAGTGAATCCTAAATAGGAGATTGTGATCTGATTTGCTGCTGCTAATTTCAAATCATTTCATACCATCAATGCTGGCAGTTTTCATCTGCCCTTTCCTACTTGCCTTTCAAGTTAAAAATGATTGTAGTTTTAATTTGTACTGCCTCCTGTGACAGAAATTGTATTACCCAACCCCACCTCTTAAACTTGTATGTGAGCAAGAAGAAAAAATACAAACCGTAATTTCAATACTGTTACTGTCATCTTCTGCCCCTGCTTCATCTGTATCCCAAAAGCCTTCTGTGCCTCGACGATGTAATTGCGCTGTGGTTTTTTTTGGATCCTTTTGTTGCTAGAAAGCAAGCAAAATAATATCCATATATTCTTTCCATAATCAAACTAGTCTGTAGTGGGAAACTGGAACCCATAATTAATACAGATGCAGCAAATTAGCTAAAGGCATTGTACACTTATGTATGTATAATATGTAGGTCTATAATAATTGTACTACCATTGCTGCATGCACTTTAATAGGAATTTGGTTTAAAGGTTCCTTAAAGAACAAGCACCTTACAGTTAATTTCCAAAGAAGATGCCAACAAATGATTTAAATGAATGCTTTCTCTTCAATTGTTCTTTTTTTTTTCCCAGATTATTAATTCTTAGTGAATGAAGTTAGATACATATTCTCATAGCTTGAATACAATGCTGATGGTTTGTTACAGAAGTTCTCTGGAATAACTCCTTCCTCTTCCAGAAAATAAATCTTCTGAAAGCTTCTCTGAACGCTGTAAAGAATATTGGTTTTAAGGACTTACAGATGAGGACAATCTTGAGAAAGTATTTTTCTGATTTTTTTTTTACCTGTGTTTTTTTATATTCAGGGCTTAAAAAACTAGAGCCAGCCAGAGTAGTTTCTGTCCAGAGGATGCTGTAAAGAATAATTCCCAGCAGAGCACCTCTGAGAAACATGTTTATCTTCGTGAGGCAGGGTATCAAACCTGAAAGCATAGGTTCAAAAATTAAACATATTTTACAATCTCTGTATTTAATTGAATCCAGATCCTGACTTGAATGACTTGAAATTATTTCTAAAGATGGATGTATAAAGCAAACACAATTTTTATATGCTAAAGGTAAAAATATCCTGTCCAAAAGAGGTTATTGCTTACAGTGTTTTCTTCTATAACTAAGATATAGTAACTGGAACAGACAGGTTAGTGGAGAGGAATTACACAGCAAAACCGGCAAAAGCTGAAAATGCTGTGAAACTTTACCTGGTTAGTTTCGTGGCTTCACCAAACATCTGCTTTCTGAAGCACTTTATATAGAGAGTGGAATATTTGTTCTGTGCTACAATATTCCTGGAAATGCAATCTGATATGTATTTAAATTCCTTGGAAACTTGGCCTGCTTGTAAGATAACAAAATCAACAAAAAAGTGAAAACAGTGCGTAGATCTGTTGCTGCGCTTATTTTTATGTATAATGAAATTGCGTAGGGAATGAAGTGAGAGTTTCCTTTTTTCCTGTGGCATTAACATTGTTCCTTTTAAAAATTAATTAATAGCTGTAACATGTATTTTTCAAAAAGGAAAAGCCCCAAACCCTTATTATCTGAGGTGGTGTAACAGAAGTGGAGAAGTTGAGCTTTATTCCTGACCTGTGGTGACAGCTATGTGTCTCATTTTTGCCTTTAAATGCATTCCCGCTCTTCTGTATTCTTTCCCAGATTCTGTTTTATAAGATTTTGTTGTCTTTTGCTGGAAGACTGAAACTGAAAGTGATACCTAGGAAATTTGGCTTCCATTACTCTAAAATCAGAATATTAACAAATTTTTAAAACTTCAGTGAAGATTAGTGGCAATGACTGAGGGTCTAGAAAAATCCCCTGAAAAGAAATCAGATTTTTTTTTTTTTCAACTTGAGCAAGAGTAAGAGAAAAGAAGGAATATATGATGAAGGATGACAAATTTGCAACTTTTGTGGCTTGTATTCTACTTTAATGTGAATGACATAGCTAATTTGTAGGATCCATTTTACACTGCAGCCCCACAAACTTCCAGTTGTAGGATTGAGGTAGGCATGGGAAATATGCAAAGATGAGAAGACAAGGACGAATTTAGTTAGACTTGCTGTTGGAGAAAATGTAACATGGAGCCATTTATAACCATCTTAACAGTGCTCTGGCTAAAGAAGAGTGTATCTTTAGCACATCTGTGAAGTTGGAAAACTAGGTTTATTTGCGGATGCAGTTCCATTTTGTTTTCTTCTGCAAACATGATTTAAGAGCTTTCCTCTTTCTGTGTCTCATGTTGCGGCTTTCTGGTTGATTATTTCACATATTGTGAGTCATGCTGTAAATCAGATTTGTGAAGCGATCCAAATATTAAAAGAAAACCACTTCTTAAATGTGTCTGGTATCAGCTGAATTGGTAAAACTGAGGAAGCTAATAACTGTGATAAGGGAGCTGAAAACAAATGGAGGTGATGGGTCAAAACGAAGCTAGGTGAAGAAAGCAACAAAGCTAGGTTAAGAAACTCTGATAGAGTTAATCTTCATCTTGGCTTTTATCTGTGGGCTTGTTAATAAAGATACCTGACAGCAGGCAGAGCTTCTGGATCCTACCAGAAACAATAAGGAAGCAGAAGCCCCTTGCATTTTCATAGCACACTGTGTTTTCTTCTGGGCTGGCCCCAGAATCAAGCTATTTCTGGATTCCCAACACGACAGAGATGTGTCCCCTGTAGCCCTGAGGAGCTTGGTCTTTGGATCAGCATCTACTGCTTTATAAAGGCCTGTCTGCACTCCAAAGTAGTGAGGAAAATAGAAGTGTGGGATATGGATTTCGATAAGCTGTTGTACAAAACAGTGTGATAACTCCTGTGGTTTTTGTTTGTTTTCTAAGTTTCAGGTGACCACAATTGTCATTAAAGACAGCCTAGTTACCAGTGTATTAGTAGGAGACATGCCAGAAACTTCATAAACTTAACAATGCAAATTGAATGATAGAACTTCATTTCTTATGTGGAAACTCCTTCCAGTCATCACAAGACACAAACTTTTCTTCTTCTCAGGCTAGATAGTGAAAGAGGAACGATGGTGCACTGTGGGCACAGGAGTGGCCACATTGGCGTTCATCAGACTGAGTAGCAATTTTAAGTTCTTCAGTGTGAAACTTATGTTGAGTATATTTTTTCTCTCTTTCTTTCCCCCAATCCTGACCCCAAGTATGAGAAGGAGGGGATCAGAGATCCAAAAACATGAGCCTTATTCTCAAGAGCAACTGAGAAACTTTCACCTAATGCTTATATTTTCAATGAATAAAATATGTAACTCTTAAATAATCTTTTGTCAATTTTAATTGTTGGGGATACTTTGATTATTACTTGAAACAATTTTAATACATTTCATCTTAAGTATGAAGGCATAACAGGCTGAACTGGGCCTTGCTGTTAAGTAGGTTTGAATTCTTAAGTATTAAAAATCATAAAATATAAGGGTAACTTTTAATAGGGTTAATTGTGGAACCTAATACCCTCACAGGCAAAACCTTTTCTTGTGTACTTAAGGAGTTAGTTAGTGCTCTTTTTCCTTAGAATGAAGTGTGGTAAAAGCTAACTAAGAATGAAGTTTCATTTTTGAGCCTTTTTATTGGTGGTAATGTGCTTGATTTCAAGTTTGTATAGTTTCCACAGCAGTTAAAGCCAACCCAAAACCCTCTCAGATGACCACGTACTCTGTATGGAAGAAGAACAAGTGGGTATGGTACTGGGAATGAAAGTTACAGTTATGATCTTATTAGAAATGGAAAACAGCTTGGGAAAAAATAGTGCTTTGCTGTATAATTTGAAATGGAACTGTTAGAATGTAATGCTAATTTCTAGATGAGTCGATTCTTTTTTTTGGGTAAGGCTACAGTGCATTTAAACAAGAACAGGAATGTTGCATACCTCTGTTGGTGTACAGAAAGATAATTCATGTTTGTGTTTCTGTGAGAGCAACTAGGATGTTATTTGGATAGTATAGATAACTATCATAAAGTGAGGTTTGTTTTTCTAGAAAAGGGTATAGTATCTGGACTATGCCAAAACAAAGATTGTGCCTAGGAACCACTACCTTGGAGAAGGAGGAAGGCTGTGAATTGTTCACTTGCGTTGCTTCAGTGCAACTGAAGAATAAAGGGAAAATGTGACCTTTAAGTACTTTCCCTCTTGGAGGGGAAGAGTGCTTCAGCTTTTAGCTGAAGGCATACTGAAATGTGGTTTGTTCGAGCCTAATATACTTGCCTGAAGTGCACTGGCACATAAGTTTAACTGAAGGCAAAAATTTGTTCTTTTTTACACTATATACCGTGTTAGTCTCTAGTGGAGTAATACCTTCCCAGCTATTACAAAGCTAATACCATGGATGGGAGGACAACATGACTGTGGCTTGAGTGAAGGTAGACTGTAGACAGCCTTGACAAGGCCCCTGTGAAAAGATTATTAAATACAGCACACCAGGCTTTAACCAATAGGACTTTATTCTGTATCTCAACAAAAAAAAAACCTGAGGTACAGTACAGAAGTGTGGCTAAAAAAAAAATCTTCCAATTATGGTTTGATTTATTGATGTTGGTTAAATAACCAAGTTTGAGATTATTGTAAAGCAAAAGACATATGCATTCCACTACTCCTTTTCATCTTCAGTAAAGCACAGAGACTTTCACATATCCAAGCACTTATTTTAAGGAAGAGCTAAGCACCACTTCACTACTACCAGTAGGGCTAGCTAGCATGCTGTCATCTAATGCTGAAAACTCCAGCCCTTCCCCTCACTTGAAACAAAGTTCTGGCCTTTGATGGGACACAGTATTTGTCCCCTTGCACAAAGGAGGGGGGTACACACCTTGTCACGATGATAGCCGCCTCCTGTTCCTACTCAAGTGCTTGAAGTCTGACCACAGCATATCCAATTAAATTTGATCCCTAAACCAGAGAAGTAGGGTACAATTTCTACAGCATGAAGGAGTAGTATAAGGCACAGTACTTTGCTATGTTCTTTACCTTAAATTGAAGGGAATGTAAATTAAGGCTGATTATCAACATATTGTAGCCTCCCAGAAATAGTTATAGAGTGCTCATAAAATTGGATAATTGTTGTTTCCCATGTTCATGTCCAGTTTAGATAAAATCAGTTCTTATCTGGTTCAAGAAACATTGCAAATCAGGTATAGTGATCACTTGTTGCAGCTGAAACATTCACTCATGCATCACTGCTCGTTCTGCTGCCCTTCTGTAATGGCAGACACCCCTCCTTGGCCCTTGTTGACATCGCTGATACATGCCCACAGTCCGTCTACCGATTCCTTCCATAGCGTGACCTCAAAAACACATCAGGAAGAAGTTTCAGCCTTAATACATTCTCAGTTTCCCATTTCCTGGCAATTGTCACTAGTTTGGTGACAGTCTACAGTTACAGAAGTCAAGTGTTGCAGCGTTGTTCTAAGTATCAAGTTATTTGTTGCTGTATACTGAATAATCATCCAGTGGTAAAGGGAGAGTACGTGAATTCTGCTGTTAGTACCCTACAAAATAAAGTTAAGCCTGCATTTCTAATCTCCAGTAAGGACTAAGAATGCAGTGCAAGTAGTTTGCCAAAGGTTAGGATCTTCCTCCCCTTTTGATAAGTCAAAAGAAAAAAAATCACCATCGCAGCAAAGGAGAATCTACAACAGCCTTAACTTAAACAAAAGTGACAATAGCTTTTCTGAAAATATGGCATGCAGGAGTAAAAGCCAAGGCAGCAGTACTCACTTTATTGTCTCCTCCAGACACTGCAAGAATATTTGCAGTAATGGACCAACTCACATGCCAGACAACATCATTGAACTTGTGCAGCAACTTTGGTGACCATGAATTTCCAGAGGCATCATCACATGTCCAGATAAACACTCTGCCATCCTACAAAAGCAAGCAGTCCGAGGTGGTTGGACCACTGGTTATAAACACAGAAAAAAAATCACCTTGATTGCACCTATGGCTACACTTCCAAATCACAGCTCCGATATGAACCCTAGATGTGTTTACATGCATTTTTGCTCAACACAGCAAAGGGGCTGTTTTCTTACTAGCTAAAAGCAAAATAAGAGTACAACTTTCTGATGAGAAAAACTACATGCAAAAGGTGACTTGCAAACACCAGAGAAGAGCTCCCAAAATACATATATATCAGCTGAATTTTTTCCCCAGAATGAGATTTTGCTTTCCAGTCACATGACAGCAAGTTAGCAGCTTACCAAGTAATCTTCTTGCTATAAGAAAAAGCATTTACAGAATTATGAGCAGCAAGAATACTACAGTCAATGTGAAGGTTGAGGACATCAGAGGATAGAATGCCAGTTATTAGAAAACAGTATTTTTAGCTGGAAGTTCAGTGCATTTGATCCAGAGACATTAAAATACAATTTTAGTTTGAAGGTCTTCCTCATAGTGAGACCATCCTGCTCATGATTTTCAAAATAAAAGATAGTCTTTGGTACAGAGCCACACACGCACAAACCTTTGCCCAGAAATGCTTCCACAGGGCGTCTGAGTTTGGGAGGAACAGGAATCAAAGGCTCTTATGCACAGACCCAGATACAGCAAAGGATTGCCAAGAGGACCTGTTACAGCAGTTCTACCCTTATTATTCCTTTACTTTCTTCCCCTTTTCTCTAGTAAATGGAAGCGAGGGCATTGAGAGCCTGCCTCTGTCGCCAATAGAAGCCTCACCTGTGAGCAGCTAGCAATGGTACTTGTTGGCAAACCTATGGATGGAGCCCAGGCTACATCTCGAACCCAGTCACTATGAGCCTCCAGCTTCTGCTCTTCTTTCCACTGCCCATCTTCTTCCCTGAAAACACACTTATGCAGTTAGAAGGGTGGCAGCCAGTCATATTTCTTATCTCCTGTTCCGGAAGGCTTTGGTTTTGTGGCTTTCGGACTCCTGGTTTATGCAGATAATACAAAGCACAAGTGTTCCCCACTCTTCTCCAAAAACCTCTATGGCTTAAACTGACAAAATCCCTTCTGGGGACAGAAAGCAGCATAGGCAAAGAGCATTCGATCTTCAGTTACTGTACAGAAATCTGCCATTGTCCAAGTGACAGAGGTAATCAAAGACAATTAGAAAGCCACTTTCCAAAATAAGATTAAGCAGAGCTGACACAAATGGCTATAACCATGTAAGAGATCGTACATCACTAAGTTGTTTCCATTTTTAAAGCACTTCTCTAAAACAGTAATTCAAAGATGAAAGCATAAAGGTGTTGAAAATATTACTTGACATACTAACAGGGACATTCAAAGACTACAAAGGATATCAAGTTTTGTAAGTTCTTAAGTCTGGCAACAGAGCACTTACTTCCAGATCTTGACAAGGTTGTCACAGCCACCAGAGGCAAATCTTTTGATGTAGTTTGGTTTTTGACCCGATGGTTGTTCTATAAGGCTTCCTGGTACAACAGCAGGAGCCCAGCTAACTGCATTACATCCAATCTATTTAAAGAAAAAAAATCATTATTAAAAGCTGCTTACTTAATAAATAAATAAAAGCTGCTGAGGGGGCAAAGGACACCTAGCATACTCTCTGTTGGGGGGGACGGGCAGGAATAAGCCCATCTTATGAAAACAGGAGTCTTGCACAATGCTGGGTGGATATAGGATGAATCAGAAATCCAGACACAGTCTAGTCTCAGTAAGACACTTTCTAGTCTCAGAAAGCCTTAGGTAGCTAAGTAACTGATTTATGTGCAAATATCATCTTGGATATGTAAACAGTGGAGACAGAGATATAAACTGAAAAGACACAAGACATACGCGGTTGCTAAGATTTAGGAATGCAGGAATAGAGGGAACCTGTGGGTCTGGAGCCTAATTTCCTTTTATTGAGAGCCACTGCCATTAGCTTATCAAGTTCTGCTTAAGCAAAAAAATCTCCACTATTTTGGAAAAACATGAGTCCTGCAGTTTTTCCAGCTTCAGTTTATTCACAGTCAGTTTGTACAGGTGTTCTGAGTACCAAAGTCATTTCCTACCAGGTAACTTCCAGCACTGTGTTTAACAATAATGCTTAATAAACAAGTAGGATCAGTGCTGTTTAGTAACCTTCACATGTCTTGTTTTCTACTTCATTTTAGTGACTACAAAGTATACCTTCCCACTCTGGATTAATTTAAAACAAGTTATTCTTGGTTCTGGAAAATGTTTCACATAATTTCATTGTATTTCAGTATTTATCTAGTCTACAAGTTCTTTGAGGCATCAACTCGGTGCTTATCTGTAGCTCCAGGAACCCTGTACTGCTCCAAAGGAACAGACTTACCGTATGTGCATTGCTGATCTTTTTGACTTCCCATTGTCCGTCACCCGTGTAGCTCAATAACGAAATGGCCCCATCAGAGCTCCCACAGGCCAGGATCAATCCATAGTCATGTGGTGCCCAGCAGACAGAATTCACTATGAAGGGCGAGACAGACTGGATTACAACACAGTGACTACCTAAAATTGACTAACCAAATCACTGACTGATAGTGGAATAGTCACTAAAAGTGAGCAGCTGTGAAAGCTAAGAATAAGAGTCTTAGCATTCCTGAATTTCAGCAAAGCCAGTCAATTAACATTGTTTACTGAATGACAGAAAACTGCTTCATTCTTGGCACCCTTTTAGAATGAGAACACCAAAAGAGCACTCTTAATGAGAGATTAAAAACTCTGACTATCCCCTGCAACAGTGAAGAGTATCGCTGACTCTAGAACAAAAGCTGAATGGCAGGCATAGTGTTTAAAGCCTAGATTAGCAACAAAACTGGAGACTTCTCAGATGTGCATGTAGGAAGACCAATCATCTGAACAAAACAGTTTCCATTGTAAAACAAAAAGCAGCATACTAAAATCCACCTTTTTCCTTTCTTCCTGTAGTGGATACACACAATATTTTCCTCAAGAATGCAGTACCCTTGTATATTTGCAAGCTGATTGATTTGTGAAACAGCTTCTATGCAAACATTGTATGAATCAGGACAGGAGGTTATCCAGCAATATGACATTACGTAAATGTTCTGTTTATGCTGAATAGACTTACTGTCTCTCCATTAATTTATCACTACCTGTTTCATAGAGGCTTTCTTCCTAAACACTGATGGGTTTATTCCAACCTTTCTGAATCTTCTCTTACCCCCAGTCCCACTTCCCAGCTCCAGACCCCATATACCTGAGGAATCATGCCCTGTGTACTCGTATGTCTTTTCCCAAGTGCCATTTTCTTCCTTCCAGATAATAACCTTCCTGTCATAGGAACAGGAAGCCAAGATATTTCCATACATAGGATGAGCCCAGGCGACCTGCCACACGGGACCTTCATGCCTGCAAGAAACAATGCTATTTGGAAAAGCTGAGAGAAACCCATTCCAGTGGCAGCTGTTTCACAGCCATCATTATTGTAAATGGGTGTTCTGTAAGTGGTTAATGCAGTGATATGAAGAATATCAGTAATGCCAAGATGAAAAACAGCATACAGGACTGTCAGACAAAGCCACTGCCGTTGAAAACAATTCCAAACATTTATCCTTATATTAGCAATTAAAATTGTGAGTTTACTTCTTGAAAATTGTAGGTGTCAAGTATTTAATGAATGAAAAAGCCCCAGTGTTATTTCTAACTGGCTCTCTGTCCCCCCCTCACAGCTCTGAAGAGTTGTTTAGCAACAACCAGCCATAGTAATTATTGCCTTGGAGGAATTTACCATGCATCTTATGTTTCCAAGAGGCAAAATGACAAAACATTAAAGATTTCCACAGATTAAAATCTTCTGTTTACGACACTTTACCCTCTCAGGTCTGCAATGAGGATTTGCCCTCCATTCCGAACATCAAAGATTTTCACGGATCTGTCTGAAGAACAGGTCGCTAACCGCGTGCCATAGTAATCCATCTGAGCATCATGCTGCAAGGCGATGGAAAAGCTGCTGTCAGCACGTGTGAGTTCTGCTTTGTTAACAAATCTTACATTTTAAAAAGTAGCTGTAAGAGTTGTGAACAGATGACTTGAGTTAAAAAGCATAGTTTTTAAGCAATCCAGACAAGCCACATGAGTCATTATTTCCCCAATTGCTGTTTTCACTAACTATACAAATGTTACGCAGAAGTAATCTAGGGAACTCAGAGCAGTAATGCACAGCACTTTCAGGAGAGGACAGGAAATTAGTGCCACTGACTGTAAAGCCTTGACCAGTTATGTATTTTTGTTTAATATGTCAAGTGGATGTAAGAATACTGACTTCTCTTATTTATGTTTGAAATGTCATTATTTAACTGGGCTCCTTGCTTCTACAAACTACTTTGAAATGTTTCCTCTTACCCTTACCTACACATCTGCTCCCAGAAACATCCACATAAAGGAAAATCAGTTTCATCTGCTGAAGTTCGGTACCATTTAGTATACATATACATACTGTTTCATAGAAGCGAGCAGACACAAGCCTAGGCATGAAAATTACAGTTTTAAATAATTTCTCCTTCCCCCGGTAGCTATGTATTCCTGTCCATACGAAATAGCGCTATCAGAACTTCAGGCAGTATTCTCCATCTAATACCCCACGTGCATCGTTTTATACAGGTCTGTACATCATACTCTTCACCCCTCACGAGAAACTGCATTAAAGCAGTTCTGTTAAAACTGGGGAGAGCACAGAACCGGGCGGTGTTTTCGCTGAAGAAAAGCAGCCCCCCACACACTTACTATCATGTCCTCGTGAGAGGTGTCCACGGTGTTAATTACCGAGACCTGCGGGGGGAGAGGAGAAACAAGAACAAGCACACCGCACATCAAAGCCTGGCGACTAACACGGCGACGCGTGGCCGAGGGCGGGGA